>NC_071524.1:1662138-1854638 GCF_027887155.1 Malaclemys terrapin pileata
ATCTATCTATCCCAATCCACCCCCTCTATCTATCGATCTATCCCATACAAACCCCTCTATCCACCCCAGTCCCCTCGGAGAGCCCAGGAGTCCTGGCTCCCAGCCCCCCTGCTGAAGGGAGAGGCCTGTCTATTAAGAACGGTCACACCCAGTGGGCTGGGAGAATTGCCTGCTCGGAACACTGCTAGTGTCAGAAGGTTAAAGATTTAGCCTGGGCGCTGAGCTTCTCGTCTCTTTGGGAACTCTCTCTGACCTGTTGTGCCACCACTGATAACCACTTCAAATCCAGCGTTCCGTCGTTAATGCCCGTTTTCGATTTCCCCAACGCCGTGTGTTTTGGGGAATCTCAGCTCCGGTTACAAAGGCTGGCGCATTGTCCTCTCCGCATTGAGGGAGGGGCAGCCTCGCCAGGCTTCTGACCCGGGCAGGATGGTGCAGCCCTGGGTGCAGGCTGGAGCCGGGGGGATTTGGCTGGGGCCTGTCTCGGTGGGATTCGGGAGCGGCTCTGGGAGCGTTCATGCAATGTAGCTGCGTGTGGGGCTCCACATGCTGTAGTGCTGAGTGATCACTGCGCCTGGAGGGGTTTGCTGGTGTCACTAGCACAGCCAGGCTGGAGAGTTAAGGGGGCACAGCGGTACCTCAGTTCCAGGTTGTACCCCGTGGATCCTGTCACACCTCCCAGAGCTGGGGAGAGAACCCAGGAGTCCTGTTCCCAGCCCCCCTGCTCTAACCACTAGACAAGGGGTTCTCAAACTTTTGTACCGGTGACCCCTTTCACATAACACGCCTCTGAGTGCGACCCCCCCCATAAATTAAAATCACTGTTTTATATATTTTACACCATTATAAATGCTGGAGGCAAAGCGGGGTTTGGGGTGGAGGCTGACAGTTCACCACCCCCCATGTAATAACCTCACGACCCCTGAGGGGTCCTGACCCCCAGTTGAGAACTCCCCTCCCAGAGCCAGGATAGAACCCAGGATTCCTGACTTTGATTCCCACTCAAATTCGCTCTTTTAAAACACAGGAGGGTTTTTGTAACTTTAGCTAGATAAAGAGATGCTGGTGTGTATGAAGATAGATGGAGAGGGTGCTGTGGGTAGATAGATAAGGTGGATGGGTGGATAGAGGGTTTGTATAGGGGCGGGTAGAGAGATGGGTCCTGGCTCCCAGCCCCCCCACCCCGGCGTGCTCTAACCACTAGACCCCACTCTCCTCCCAGAGCTGTTTCATGTGCCCCTTGGTGGCTAATTACAATGGGCCTCAACTAATTATAGCTCTGTGCCTTGTGCCATATGCTCAATCGGCTTTGGTGGGTCAGATCTGTCAGCAAAGCGGCATTAGTGTCACGGTTGATCTGTCAGGGACGGGGACGGCTCCATATCATGGCGGGGGGGGGGGGCAGAAAGGGGACAGCATCACGAGTAGATGGGTTCAGGGGGACCCACAGCTCACTGAGCTCCACTTCCTGCCGGCCTCTGGGTCGAAGTGTCCTGAGGAGCGAGGGAGCTAAACACCTCTCTGGGACCCCGGGCTCCTGAGTACCAGCCCTCATGTAAAGCTCTGCACCTTGTGACCCCCCCCCCAGCTGGAAACAGAACCCAGGAATCCTGGCTCACAGCCCCCACACCCCTGCTCTTACCACTAGATCCCAGCCCCCTCCCAGAGCCGGGGATAGAACCCAGGCGTCCTGGCTCCCAGTCCCGCTGCTCTAACCACTAGCCCCCACTTCCCTCCCAGAGCCAGGGATAGAACCCAGGCATCCTGGCTCCCGTCCCGCTGCTCTAACCACTAGCCCCCACTCCCCTCCCAGAGCCAGGGATAGACCCCAGGAGTCCTGGCTCCCAGTCCCACTGCTCTAACCACTCGCCCCCACTCCCCTCCCAGAGCCAGGGATAGAACCCAGGCGTCCTGGCTCCCAGTCCATCCCATTCTCTAACCTCTAGCCCCAGATTTGCCTCTGTAGGGTTCCTAGAGTCCTCTGATGCATCCAGTGCTGGCCACTGTTGGTGCCAGGATACCAGGGTAGATGGGCCTCAGGTCTGACCCAGTCTGGCTGTTTCTGTCTTCCTGTAACCCAGGCCAGAGCTTTGCACTCAGTTATGCCTGCTTCCAGCCCAGATCTGATGGCTGCGCTAGAGGGGCTCTGTTAGAACGACATCTGGTCCTGATGTGACGATAAGGTGACCAGATGAGATGAAGAAAATATCAGGACACCGGGGGGGGGGGGGGGGGGGGGGGGGCAAAAAACCCAAAAAAAACCTGAGTGATCCCGGTGGCGCAAAATATCCGGACAAAAATTGTGTCCTGACCAGAGATCGGTCGGGACGTGGGACAAACAGCTCAAAATCGTGACGGTCCCAGTTTTATCGGGACATCTGGTCACCCTATGTGAAGACGCCAGGTGATGGAAAATCCATCTGTCTCATGATGGAGGTAACGGTGCATCATGGGAGATGGAGTCCAGCTGAGGGAACAGGGCCTACGGCAGGAATGGGCACGTTAGAGACACAGAACTACAACTCCCATGAGGCACTGCAGCAGCTAAGCCAAGGGAGGAGGCCACAGTGCATCATGGGAGATGGACTCCTGCCGGGGAGCAGCCCTTAGGGAAAAATGGGGGTATCAGGGTCACTGAACTACAACTCCCATGAGGCACTGCAGCAGCTGAGCCATTTGAGGAAGCCACGGTGCATCATGGGAGATGGAGTCCAGCTGAGGGAACGGGGCCTATGGCAGGAATGGGGACGTTAGGGACACAGAACTACAACTCCCATGAGACACAGCGACAGCCCAGATTCCCACACCAACCACGCCCTTCTCTACTGGGTTGACACATGCGTAGGGTGTGTGGTTTGGGGACAGGCGTGTGTGGTGGTGGAGGGGCTGGCCACATGCGTGCGGCTGGGTTGCATGTGCTGTCACAGTGTGTATTTGTGAAGCAGTGCTGTGTGTGTCCCTCTGTCCCTGCTGGAGGAGATATGCCCTGGTGTGTGTATGTGTGTGTGCGTGTGTGTGTGTGTGTGTGTATAGTGAGGGGTGTCTGGGAGTTCTGTGTGGAGGGATAAATTGTATGTGTGTATAGACATTGTGGAGGGGAGCTGTGTGTATGGCTGGTGGTGGGGGTTTTTTTATAAGGAAGTTGTGTGTATGTGCATACACTGTGTGCTTGTAATTTGTGTGTGTGTGTGTGTGTGTGTGTGTGTGTGTGTGTCCCTGCCGCCCCCTGCTGGAGGGGCTGGTCCCTACTCTGTGCGTGTGTGTCTGTAGTGGTGGGGGTGGGAGCGACCCAGTCCCCATGTGGTGCTGACCGCCCAGCAGAGGAACTGGCTAATTGGCTCCTTATCATTTCATCTGCGGAGTTGAGACGCCACTTGCCAAGAGGCGGGGGTAGGGACGGGTGGGGGGGCCAGGGGACTTGGCCAGGGCCATATTAAAAAGAAAACAAAATTACTGCACTCCTGCCAGGCAGATAAGGGAGAGACGGAGCCTGGGACAGGGACAGAGAGCGAAAGAAAGAAAGAAGCAGAGAGACGGCGTGAAGGGCTGGAGCAGGGGGCAGAGGACCGGGCAGGGAGGACGGAGGGAACATGAAAGAGGAAAAAGAAGGGAAAAACCCAAGTGCTCAAAAGGCCGGGTGTGAGGTAAGGCGGGGAAAGGACGTGAGACCCCCCTGCCCCATGGGGGCCCGGGGCAGAGCCTGGCAGCGTTCGGGGTGGGCAGTGGGGGGCTGAATGCTGGAGGGTAAAGGAGAAACCGGGGGCGGTGGGGAGAGGAGCCCATTGGGGGGCCCCTGCCTGGTACATGGCCTGCGCCCCACAGCTGGGACGTCAGTCTGCACCTGCCTCACATCTGCCACGCCCAGCACATCTGGAATGGCACCTCGCCCCCTACCCTGCCCCCCAGCTGGGCCACCCTGCACACCTAGAGTGCACCGCACAGCTGGCCTGCTGCCCTATCCCCGCCCTGCCCCCCAGTTGGGACCCCCTGCACATCTGGAGTGCACCACACAGCTGGCCTGCCACCCCGGCCCCACCCTGCCCCTCTGCTGGGACCACCTGCACATCTGGAGTGCACCACACAGCTGGTCTGCTGCCCCAGCCCCGCCCTGCCCCCCCAGTTGGAACCCCCTGCACATCTGGAGTGCACCGCACAGCTGGCCTGCCATCCTGGCCCCGCCCGGCCCCCCAGCTGGGACCCCCTGCACATCTGGAGCGCACCACACAGCTGGCCTGCTGCCCCGGCCCTGCCCTGCCCGGCAGCTGGGACCCCCTGAACATCTGGAACGCACTGCACAGCTGACCTGCTGCCCCGGCCCCACCCTGCCCCTCTGCTGGGACCCCCCGCACATCTGGAGTGCACCACACAGCTGGTCTGCTGCCCCAGCCCCGCCCTGCCCCCCAGCTGGAATGCAGCCCACCCGCACTCCGGCTCATATCCATGGCCCACAAGACAGGTGGCCCCCCCACTGCCCCGCCCGACCCAACGCTTCCCCTTGGGACTTCTAGAGCCGGGCTTTGCAGGACCCACTGGGCCCAGTTCCCCTGCCATCGCCTCCCCGGCGGGCCTCGCTGGTCCCCGGCGCCTGCTTCAGAAACCTGGCTGCCCCGTCAGCTCTGCCATGCAATGGGGCTGCGCTCTCTTTGCCAGGGGCCTTCTGACCCACACGCACCTTCCTCCCACTCTCAGGGCCCGTAAGGGCAGACTGGGGGATTGCTGGGGTGCCCTGCACTGTGGCTAATCCCTGCCCCACAGGGCCCATAGGGCAGGGCGTTCTATGCCAGGGGAATATTTATTGTAGGGTCTTAAGGCAGGATTCTGGATTTAAAGGTACAGGCTCTCGTTTGTGCTATGCCGCAGGGCCATGTTACACTCTGCTCGGGGGGGGGGGGGATGTTTTTGTAGGGTCTTCCAAGCCAATTCTTTATTTAAAAGCACAAGCCGCCTTTTGGTGCCTTGTGGCGGGCGGGGTGGGGGAGACCAACGTTATTGTAGGGTCTTTGGGCAGGCATCTGGGTTTGTAACTCGGTTCCCATACTCCCAACCCCCGTCTCCCCCCGCTTCTCTCTCCCCAGATAGGAGCTTGCCCCCACCCTCCCCCACCTGCCATGTCTGCCCCCCCGGGGCCATCCGACCACGTGACAGTGAACATGGCCACGGAAGAGGTCCAGATCCAGCTATGCCCGGACCCACGTCTGGTGAGCACGACCACGGGAGGCGTGGAAGGCGCCTGCCACCACTGCCTCCTGCCCTTCAGCGTGGTGGCGCTGCTGATTGGGGTGGCAGTGACGGCCGTGGCCTACGCCCAGGACACCCACGGCTCGGTGCTGTCAGTGCTGGGGTTGGCCCTGCTGGGTGCCGGGGCGCTGGGCCTGGCTGGGAGCTACCTGGCCTACCGCTGCCGGGGCCGCAAGATCAGGGGCTGGAGACGCGGCAGCTTCACCCTGTTGGTGGGGGACCAGCTGCAGAAAAAGGTGGTGGTGTGAGAGTCCGATCCTGGCCAGCGTGGGACACCAGTCCGGGTTCTGCCTCCATCCCAAGTCCGATTCGGGCTGGCGTGGGTATCCGGGCCGGGTTCTGCCACCACCCAGAGTCCCCTGACTGAGCCATCCCACCTCCTGCTGCATGGGACCTGCCCTGTGTTGTGTGTCATTGCCCCTGTACCACAGGTCGCGGGGGATTCACCTTTAAACCCAACACTCCCTCACCCAACTCTCCTGCCTACTGACATCACAGCCTCCAGCCCTGCCTCAGACTCCGGTTGCAGCCCTCTTGCCGCATGAACTACACACCCATGGGCCCATCTAGCGTGGCATCCCGCCTCCAGCAACAACCAGCATCTGCTGCTGTGGCGGAAAGGCCTGAGACGCCCCCGCACCCCACGTGCGATTATGGAATAATTCACCTGGACACTGCGCTCCTGCCCTTGCTGAGAATCCTGTGGCCGGGAGTTCCACAGGCCGTGCAAAAAAAATATCTTGCCCGCATCCATTCTCCTCCCTGCTGTTTTGATTTAAAGGGCCAGCCCAGAGCTCAGAAAGCGGACGGGGTCCAGGTAGGGGAGGTCTCTGCACCTGCTCAGGGGCTGGGTTAGTTATGAAGGTTTCTGAGGAGGGTAGCGCTTTGGAGCTGGGTAGATCAGCTGCTGCAGCCCCCTCTGGGGTGGGGAGTGGGGGCTGGTTATACGGGGATCCCCCCCCGCAGTCCCTGAGCGCAGCGCCCCCTAGGGCCGCTCTGGGGCACCAGGGCCCTGTGTGGTGCCAGACCGGGTGGGACCCTCCCGCCCAGTTGTTGCCATCTCCGTGTAAACAGCTGGAGTTTATCAGCCCTGGGCTGGGCTCCGGCCAGGTCAGCGCATTGTTCGCAGCCTTGTGCCCGGGCCGTGCCCGGCGCCCCCCGGCTTATCTGCCTCCCGCACAGGGGCTGGGGGGGGCTGAGGTTAGAGGAAGCATGGGGGGGGGGAAGCACCCTGGAGAATGGATCTCTCCCCCCACTGCAAACATAACCCCCCTGCCCTGCCCTCCCTCACAGCCCCCCTCTCCTCCCAAACACCCCCCACCCTGCCCCCTCCCCCACAGCCCCCCCAAACACCCCCAACCTGCCCTCCTCTCCCCCACAGCCCCCCCTCCTCCCAAACACCCCCGCCCTGCCCCCCCTCCCCCACAGCCCCCCCAAACACCCCCTGACCTGCCCTCCCCTCCCCCACAGCCCCCCTCTCCTCCCAAACACCCCCAACCTGCCCCCCTCCCCCACAGCCCCCCCAAACACCCCCCGACCTGCCCTCCCCTCCCCCACAGCCCCCCCAAACACCCCCCGACCTGCCCTCCTCTCCCCCACAGCCCTCCCTCCTCCCAAACACCCCCGCCCTGCCCCCCCCACAGCCCCCCCAAACACCCCCCCGACCTGCCCTCCCCTCCCCCACAGCCCCCCTCTCCTCCCAAACAACCCCCACCCTGCCCTCCCCCACAGCCCCCCTCTCCTCCCAAACACCCCCCTGCCCTCCCATCCCCCCACAGCCCCCTGCCCTTCCTGTACAGCTGTCTCTGCCCCCCCCCGTACAGTCCCCCTGTCCCCTTCCCTCCCACTACAGCCTTCACCCCCCATCAATCTCTCTGGCCCCTCACCTGCTAGCCCACCCAGAGGGCTCTGCCTGGCAGTGGGTAATCAGGGTGCAGTTGTGGGGGGAGATGGGGCACCCCCCTCGCACCTTCTCTCTTCCCCAGACATTCACCCTCCACCCCTGCTCCTAGGCTGAGATTCCCCCCAGCTGCCCCCTTCCCCCATCAGCGCCAGCCGGGCACCTACTGCCCGGCACAGCTGGGGTCTGGCCGACACCCCGGTGACCCCCCCCACCCTGGCCCCACAGGCCTGGAGCTCCAGGCAGGGGGCGAGGGATGCTGTGTCAGGAACCCTGAGACACGGGGCCTGTCCCCTCTAGGGGGCGCTGGCCCCCATCCAGCCCCAGTGACTCCTGGCTGGTCACCCTTCACCCCCACCTCGTGTGTGAAACCAGTTTGCTGGGGTTCAGTTACATTTCCAGGTGTCTCCATCACACACACACACACACAGCCCAGAGCTGGCTGGGCCCTGGAGTCTGAGACATCCCCCCGCCCTCCCAGTCCACTAGAGGAGGGGCTCTGAGGAGATGGGGGGGCATTGAGGGAGGTGGAGCAGATCTGGGGATGCACCCAGGAGTCAGGCATCAGAGACCCCCCCCAAAAAAGACAAGAATGACTTACAGGCTGCCCCCCCCCCAGCCAATCCTCATGGGGCAGGGGGCAGCTTCCAAACCCAAATCCCCACCAGGGCAAAGCCCCTCTGCTCCTCCCCCCCCACTCCCTTCCAAGGACACAGGAGATTTGGAAGGGGGGGGGGTGGATCCCAGCCCCGATCCAGCAGAACCCAGGAGTCCGGGAGCCTCTGGCTCCGGCAGAGCAGGGGTTAATACCTTGGCTGCCTCTCTCCCAGGACTGGGGGGAGGAGGGGGTCCATGGGCCTTTCAGCCTGCGGCTCCAGCCCTGTTTACAAAGGACCTTTCCTGTTCCCAGGGTCCCTGCCCTCCCGCCCTGGCGCTGTGGGTTCAGTCACCCACCCCGCCCCTGCAGAGCTGGGGGGGGGCAAGCAGGGCTGGGCTAGCGGGGGGGCTGCGGGTTGGGAGTGAGTGGCCCTGGACTCCCCCCAGCCCTGCCGGTGCCCCTCACTCCCAACCTGCAGCCCCCCACTAGCCAAGCCCTGGGCTCCCCCCCACAAGATCTGCCAGTGCCCCTCACTCCTGACCCACAGCCCCCTGCTAGACCAGCCCTGGGCTCCCCCCCCCAAGATCTGCCAGTGCCCCTCACTCCTGACCCACAGCCCCTGCTAACCCAGCCCTGGGCTCCCCCGCCCCCAAGATCTGACAGTGCCCCTCACTCCCGATCCACAGTCCCTGCTAGCCCAGCCCTGGACTCCCCCCCCCCCCCCCAAGATCTCCAGTGCCCCTCACTCCTGACCCATAGTCTCTGCTAGCCCTACCCTGGGCTCCCCTAGCTCTGCCAGTGCCCCTCACTTCCCGACCTGCAGCCCCCTGCTAACCCAGCCCTGGGCTCCCCCCAGCTCTGCCAGTGCCCCTCACTCCCGACCTGCAGCCCCCTGCTAACCCAGCCCTGGGCTCCCCCCAGCTCTGCCAGTGCCCCTCACTCCCAACCTGCAGCCCCTGCTGGCCCAGCCCTGACGGCACCTGCTGGCTGGTAGCAACTGGGGGATGCATTTGAGTGGCTGCAGTTCGGGGGCCCTCTGCTGGGCTCGCAGGGCAGTGGCTGGGGCATCTTGCACATGGGATTGCCAGGGCCTGGGACTGGGCAGGAAAATTTGGGACATGGGCTGCAGGAGGCTGAAAGACCAGCCACCGCCAACACCTCAGGCCGCACAGCACCGCTGAGCAGAAGCTAAATCACAGAGGCCAAGGGCTATCCAACGCAGGGGCTGCAGGTCGGGAGCGAGGGGCACCAGCAGAGCTGGGAGGAGCCCAGGGCTGGGCTAGCAGGGGGTTGTGGGGATACCACCAGAGCTGTGGGGAGACCCATGGCAAGATAGCAGGGTCAGGATCAAAGGGAACCAGCACCCCCTGTGCATGGCGCTTGCTGTTCTGGCTTAAGGGACTGCAGCCCGCCTGCCCAGCCGACAGTGGAGGTGAGGGGACCCGTCACCACCGTTGGGAGCAGTCTGCTTTGTCTCCGACTGATTTTGAGGCCTGCCTTATGCTTCTGGATTCAAAGCAGTTAAGTCCTGTGACATTGTCCCGTCCCCTCACCAGGGCAGGAGATACACGTAGCTAACAGCTCTGCGTAGCCCATGCTTGTACCAGGCAGCTGGAGCGGTGAACCCCAGAGACACATCATCTGCCAAGGCACAGACAGGACAGTTCCTCCCCCTGACCATTTAAATTCAAGTTACTCTGCATTTGATCCCTAGGTGGACGCTCTGACTCAGCGCTAAAGTAGACTGGTTTATCTTAATTCATTGCCAATGGGAATTAAACTAAACCAAATTAAGGTCACTTCAGTTCAGAATAAACATCCACAGTGGTTTAATGAACCTACTTAAATTCACATCTTTAATTCGGATTAACATGCCTGCGTGTCCTGTGTAGACACCCCTGACTATCCATCCTAGCCTCCCCTGCAGACACACTCAGTGGGAGCTGGCTGGAAGTCGGCGCTGGGGTGCTTTGGGGTGTTGGGGAGAAACAGGACCCCAGCCCTGCCAGGTAACCGCTAAAGCGAGCAGGATTGCACCTCAGCACCTACCTCCATCAGCCTTTTCTGTAGGCAACCAGCACAAGCAGCAAGGCCCTGAAGGGGCCCGAGCCTCTGAGACAGAAAGAGGGTTGGCCCACAGCTGAGGGGAGTGGGGTCTAGTGGTTAGAGTAGGGGGGGCTGGTAGCCAGGACTCCTGGGTTCTCTCCCTGGCTCTGGGGGAGTGGGGTCTAGTGGTTAGAGCAGGGGGCTGGGAGTCAGGACTGCTATGTGGGGTCAGCTGGATTCAGACCTTTCTCTGTACATATAGGGCAGTTCTGCCCCTGGTGGCTGGATTCACACATCCTCTGGCACATCCCTGTAACAGATCTCAACCCAGGCACTGCCAACCCCCTTCCAAAAGAGGGGTGTCTGGGGGGGGCTGAGGATCAAGGATGCCCCAGTGACAAAGGAATAAATTAACCCTGCGGTAGAAAAAAGTCCTTTAATAGATTTTTTTATAACTTAAATAACTTAAGATTGAAAAAAGGGTAAAATACCAAAGCGTCTTAACAAAAAGCTGGGAAAAGGGGACAGTTTTATTAGAACCCTGCCTGGACCCCCCCCCACCTCCCCCCTAAGTCCATGGTTCGAGCCAGGCCCCGTGCACCCCTAGAGCCGCCGCAGCGCCCGCTTTTGTCCGTCTTCTTCTTCGCCAGCTGTTTCTTGTCCCTGTCGCCGGCGTGTTTCTTGGCCATGGGGCCCTCGCCCCCGGCGGCCAGGGCGGCGGCGGAGGAGCAGGGGTCGGCGGGGTCCTTGCTGGCCCCCCGCAGGCTGGAGGGACTGGGCGTGGATCTCCGTCAGCAGGCGGGCCCGGGCGGCATACTCCTCGTAGTTTCTCCAGCAGGAGGCGCCCCGCTTCCTCGTTCAGGGCCGACTCGGGGTTGGGGTGGATCAGCAAGCACTTGATGGTCTGTGGGGGCAGAGAGGGGACGAGGTTAACCCGAGCGGGGGCTCCCCACAGCTTCATGCCCAAGGGAAGGCGACAAGCTGAGGTGCCACGGGGCTCCCTCCACTGGCAGGTCAGGAGGCCCCACTTGTCTCGGTTATGACAAGGCTGGTGGCCCCCGAGCACCCACCACAGCCAGACAAGTATCAAACCTCCGCCCCTGCTCCATGCCTAGAGATCTGGGGCGCCCCCAAAAACCAGGCTCTGTTGAGGCACCCCAAGAATCGAGGCAGGCAAAAAAAATCAACACAGCAATTTCTCATCAGTTGCTGCTGACCTTCTAGTCAGTTTCACTTCCTGGTTAAGGGTCCCAGCTGCCGGCTGGAGACCCAGTTTCTGGGGGGAGCGCTGGGGGCAGGAGCTGGGGAGGAACACGCAGTTAACGGCCCTGGCTTCTGGGAGAGACGAGGCAAATCTAGTGGGCGCAGCTTTAGGCAAGGCTGCCTGGCCTTCCCTCTCCAGGGCCCCCCCCCAAGGAAAGGGGATGCCCCAAACCGCAGGAACACCGGAAATGCCACGCTGGCCCTGAGGGACTCTGCTGCCGCTGTTGATTGCGCAGGGAAGGTGCCCAGACAGGTGGGTGAGGGGCAGCACGTTGAAGCTGGCAGCCAGCCCAGGGTGGGCAGAGCTACAGGCCAGGCCCTGCTGCGCTAGGGGCTGTATGTGTGCACAATCCCTGCCCCACGGAGTGGATGATACAGGCCGAAAAGGGTCTGCTCCTTTGGTACTTCCAAAGGGCCATGCCACGGCCTCCTTGTCCCCCTCAATCCCCTGGGGGCCACCTGCCCAGCCCCCTCTATTCCCAGGACACCATGTGAACCGTCCCTCATCCCCCAGCAGCACCCCCTGTTCCCCTTCTCCTACCACACCAGGGCCCCCCATCCCCCAGCAGTGCCCTCCGTTCCCCTCCTCCCACCACACCAGGGCCCCCCATCCCCCAGCAGTGCCCCCCGTTCCCCTCCTCCCGCCACGCCAGGGCCCCCCATCCCCCAGCAGTGCCCTCCGTTCCCCTCCTCCCACCACACCAGGGCCCCCCATCCCCCAGCAGTGCCCCCCGTTCCCCTCCTCCCACCACACCAGGCCCCCCCCCCCCATCTCCCAGCAGTGCCCCTGTTCCCCTCCTCCCACCACACCAGGGCCCCCCATTCCCCTCCTCCCACCACACCAGGGCTCCCCATCACCCAGCAGTGCCCCCCGTTCCCCTCCTCCCACCACACCAGGGCCCCCCATCCCCCAGCAGTTCCCCCCGCTGCCCTCCTCCCGCCACGGCTCCCCATCACCCAGCAGTGCCCCCCGTTCCCCTCCTCCCACCACAGTTCCCCAGCCCCCTCCCCAAGCCAGGGTCTATGTGCCCCCCCATCTCCCTCCCACCACACCAGGGCCACTCATGCCAGCCGCTCAGCACCCCACAGCAGGCGGACTCCGGCCCTTCCTTCAGGAAGCAGCCAACACCCAGCCCCCCACTGCGGCCTCCCAGACCTGATATGCAGGGCACAGCCTCAAGGGGCCGCGGGACATAAGAACATAAGAACGGCCGTACCGGGTCAGACCAAAGGTCCATCTAGCCCAGTATCCCATCTACCAACAGTGGCCAATGCCAGGTGCCCCAGAGGGAGTGAATCTAACAGGCAATGATCAAGTGATCTCTCTCCTGCCATCCATCTCCATCCTCTGACAGAGGCTAGGGACACAATTCCTTACCCGTCCTGGCTAATAGCCATTAATGGACTTAACCACCATGAATTTATCCAGTTCTCTTTTAAACTCTGTTATAGTCCTAGCCTTCACAACCTCCTCAGGCAAGGAGTTCCACAAGTTGACTGTGCGCTGCATGAAGAAGAACTTCCTTGTATTTGTTTTAAACCTGCTGATTTCATTTGATGACCCCTAGTTCTTGTATTATGGGAATAAGTAAATAACTTTTCCTTATCCACTTTCTCCACATCACTCATGATTTTATAGACCTCTATCATATCCCCCCTTAGTCTCCTCTTTTCCAAGCTGAAGAGTCCTAGCCTCTTTAATCTCTCCTCATATGGGACCCGTTCCAAACCCTTAATCATTTTAGTTGCCCTTTTCTGAACCTTTTCTAGTTTTCTAAGGACCAGCCGGGGGAGCCTGGGGTGAGGGGCCCTGAGCTCGTCTCCCGATGAGCCGGACACCTGGCGTTGCCGCAGCACCCGGCGGCCTGCCCCCGTCCCAGCGCTGAGATGCGACCACCTCTGGGGGGAACCATGGCAGTCGCAGAGCGCAACAGCGAAGGAGGACGGAGCCACCAGGAGAGGATTTCGGGTTGTTTGCCCCCCTCCTTCCCATGCCCCGCTGTGCCTGGCCAGCGTTCCCGCCTCAGTGGCATGTACCAGCCCTGGCCACACCACCAACTGAGCTCCACACGCCACGGGGGCCCATCCACAAGTCAGCACGGGGGGAAGGGGAGGGAGAGCCTCAGGGATGGTCAAAGACACAGTCCATCCTAGTATGGCCCCTGGGGGGCAGGGAATAACGACAGCGCAGGGCACCCTGGCCACGCCACCTGTGGCAGGGGGAAATTCTCTGGGTAACTTCCACCCCCATCACATGGCCCGCAGGGACAGTGGAAGTATCTGACAATCAAGTGCAGAAAGACAGAGCGTCCCTGGCCTAAACAGCCCCGTCCCCATGCGCCCAGCCACCCTCCCACCTGGGAGCAGCCCCCCACCGCGCAGGATCCAACCCACGGCTGCTCCGAAAAGCCAGGATTCCCGTGGCCTGCCTGGCTTTCAGCTCTGAGTTGTACGGAGATCCCGAGTACCAGATCGAACGGCTCACTGAGAACCCCCGAGAGCTGTCGTTCTCCTGGGTAGGGGCGGGCCTGTCGCTGGAGCCCTAGCTGGGGAAACTGAGACCTGGCTACAGGACGCAACAACAGACAGCACGAGGAACAGAACCCAGCTCGCTCCGAGCAGATCGCGAGGCGCTGGATCCGGCCTCCCACGAGGCAGAGTTTAACCATAGCTGTTTCTTATGACCAGACTATTTCGGGGCTCATCTGGCCATCACCACCTTAGGATTTATCCTCCCAGCGCCCCCCCCGAGAGGTAGGGCAGGGCAGCTATCCCCGTTGTACGCGGGGAAACCGAGGCACAGACTGAAGGTATGTCTACGCTGCAGAGACGACCAGCAGAGCTACACCAGCCCAGATGGGTTATTCCCCCTCCGGAAGGAAGCATTCTGCCACCATCCCAGCCGCGGATGTAACTATATCGAGGTGCTCAGATAACCTGGTGGCAGGGACCCGCTGAACATGTGTCTTTGGTCGTTTATGTAATTGGACGAGCAAAGGTGGACATGACTCCATGGGGGGATGGGATGGGATGGGATGGGATGGGATGTCTAACACGCTAGAATCCGACTGGAAGCTAGAAAATGGGAAGGGGGAAAACGGGGGGGAGACACGGAGTCACCCCTCACTCGGCTCTGCCCGTCGCCCCAGGGGGAAGCAGGAGCCATCGGGGAGCACAGGGGGAATGGGACACCCAGAGCCCCTGCAGTGAGGGAGGGGGACCGCGGGAGACCCTGAAACGCAGGGGGCTGGAGGGATCGCCCCAGGGGATGCCGTGAGCTCACGCAGCGTTTCAGACAGAGGGTCCCTTTAAGGTTTTAAAGCCTCCAGTCGTCCTAGCTAGGAAAACTCCTGGCCGGGCAGCGGGACATTTAACCCGCTCGGCGCAGCTCTGTGACTAGTGGCCAATCCCTTTTGGGGACAGACAGCCGGGGGAGCTCGCACCAGGGGGCGCTGTGCTGATGGAAACCCATCCTGGCGTATCAGGTCTTTGGGGGGAAGGAGATGGGGGAGGCCTGTAGGGTGATCAGATTGTGCCCTCCAAAGTTCCCTGCAGCTTCAGAGGCAGGATTCTGCACTGCCCTAACCCGGGGTTGCTGTGCTGAGTGAGGGGCCCCAGTATAACCAACCCCCCTGCCCCACCCCAGAGCAGCCACGTCTCAGTGCTGGGTGAGGGGTCCCCGTATACTCAGCCCCCGCGTCCCACCCCAGAGGGGCCGCATCCCAGCTCCAGGCGACGGGTCCCCGTGTACCCAGCCCCCGCACCCCACCCCAGAGGGGCCGCATCCCAGCTCCGGGGGAGGGGTCCCCGTGTACCCAGCCCCCGCGTCCCTCCCCCCCGAGGCTGCTTCAACAGCTGTAGCAAATACTGGGTTTGGTGACCCCTGAGGCTCCCCTTTGATGACCTTCTATCCAGAGCCTGGGGTTCCTCCCTCATCTGAAAGATCAACTCCTAACGCATAGCGCCCCCTAGGGCCAGCCCTGCCTGCCAGGGGAGAGCACCCCCTGCTGAGCCCTGGCCCTGCAGCACAGCACCCCCTAGTGTCACCCTGGGGCCAGCCCTGCCTGCCAGGGGAGAGCGCCCCCTGCTGAGCCCTCCGCTTACCAGCAGCACATGCTTAATGCCCAGCTCTGCCTTCCAGTCTTTCTTGAGGACGTTGACGCAGATCTCGCCGTTGGCACCCACGTTGGGGTGGAAGATCTTGGTGAGGAAGTAGCCCTTGGGCGGCGCAGCCGGGAAATCCTTGCCCAGGATGAGTTTCATGCGGAAGACGCCCCCGGCATAGGGCGTCCCCTCTGCCAAGGGAGCAGAGCGGGTGAGACGGGATCCACTCCCACGCACCAGTCCCCCACCTCCAGGGGATACATCCCCAACCCCAACTTGCCCCTGGGAGGGGACCGGCCCCAGAACAGCCCCATGAGGCTGGGGGCGCCGGACTGCAGGAGAAGATGACAGCAAGTCACGGCTGGGGAGGGACCTTAATGAATGGCCCCCGCGCCCCAGGAAGGCCCTATCTGTGCCGGAGGCAGGGTGTGTGCTTGCCCTGAGGCCCCCCAGGCTCCCTACAGCACAGCGCCCCCAGCACAGCAGCCCCAGTGCCACACTGGGGTCAGAGCAGGAATCACAACGCCCTCTTCAGGCAGAGGCCGACTCCTCCAGCCTCAGGCAGGAGCAGAATGATTAAACACAGTGGGGGAGGTGGCAGCTAGCAAGGGGGGAGGGCCCAGAGGAAAGCCACGCCCCCTTACCATCACTAGCCACGCCCCCACAGCCAGCCACACCCCCATCTCACCAGGTCCTTCGATGGTGACCTGGACGTCTGTGATGTCCTCCTCGTTGGGGAAGACCTTGATGCCCTCCGGCGGGTCCGACGTCAGGGTGGAGACCTCCTTGTAGACCAGCCGGATGACGTGGGGCGGCAGGTTTTCCATGTTCGAGTTCTGCAGGAGAGAGGGACACAGGTGCGTCACAGACCAAGTGATAACCTGCTCCAGGGGGGGGCGCCCCCCCACCCTCTGCCCACCCCCACCAGCGGGGCCCAGCAGTTACGCTCCAGCGGATGTGCCTGACGGACTCTAGAATCGCGCACGCCCGGAAAGCAGGGACCAAGCGTGCCAGGGACGGGCATGGTGGGGCATTGGGGTCAGCACCAACAGAGGAGAGTGCCACCTAATGAGCCCCCCCAAACTGCCCCCTTCCAGGCCCACAGCCTCCCCTCCCAGCGTTCTCACCACCCAGTCCAGGTTGGCTTTGAGCCCTGAGATCTCGCATCCCTAGATGGTAAGAAGTGCAGCGCAGACTTGAGCGTCTGCAATCGGCTCCAGTGCGGCCCCCTGCCCCAAGCTATCTTAGGACCCCTCTAGGTCACCCATTAATTCAGCCCCCTGCCCCACTTGGTGCAAGAGGGAAGCACCGTTCACACCGAGTCACGGGACCGGGGAAGAGGCAGCGAGTGGTTCTGGTGAAGATGAAACCCAGAGAGAGAGATTAAAAGGAGAGGCTGTCCATCAGCTTCAGCCACACACCGATTCCCCCCCCCCCCACCCCCACCAATCCTGTCTTGGGATCTCCCCCCAAACCAGCGGGCACCAGCCGGGGACGCAGATTGGCTTTACCGAGGCTGGTCCATGGGGATCAGTTGGAACCTGATGCTCGGATTCATCCCCAGAAGTGGCAGAGCAAAATCCCCCCCCCCACCCTCCCCAAGAGAAAGACTCTCTAGGGGGGTTCAGTTCAGTTTGTCACACCCGCACTATCAAGCAACAGCATCTTCCTGAGTCTGCAGGCCTCCCCTCCCCCTGAAACCCTGTAGCAGCTAAACGTTGGCAGGGGGCCTTCAAAGATATTGACCAGCTAGAGACAGATACAAAGATGCCCCCCACCCCGTACTAACAAGGATGAGGCCCCCATTGTGCTAGGGACACAGGACACTACAAGATTTTTTTTTTTGGGGGGGGGGGGAGGGGGGGAGGAAGGCCCTGCTACTTGCATTCCTCAAGCGAGGCTCAGTTTCCAAAGGCCAAGCCAGGTTTCTGAAGATGCTGGGAGTGCTCAAGGGAGGTGGATTTTGGTTTCAGCCCCTTCAAAGTCTCTGCCGGGGTTATGGGATGCTTCGCAAGCCGGGACAAGCTTCAGGAGAGGCTACAACCAGCCCCAGAGCCACTGCAAATCCCATATCCGGGGGAAGGTGCTGATTTAGCCCCGGCAAACGGCTACCCCAGATCAGACACAGCTTCACAGAAGAGACAGCAGGGTCTGCTGACCATGCACCCCAGGCCATGAGCCTCAGATCGAGCTGCCCTGGGAAATCTTTAAGGGTGCCCGGCTGGCCGTCCAGCATTATGGGCTCAGGGTCACTCCCCGAGCTCCTGGTTTTTTGGTACCTTGGAGGGAACACCGATTGAGACTCACTAACTCATGTCATGCCAGAGAGGACAGCCCAGCAGACATCAGATGGGGATGACTCGCAGGCACTCCTGGATTAGCACATGAGGGCCAGACACACACTACAGGCTCAGTGCCCCAGAGCAGCTCAAGGGGACCCCCCGAGTACCTTCCTGCCCCCAATCTCAAACCAAGTCAGTTTTACACCCCCCACCCCTTACAACCAGCCTGGGACATGGCATTGGCCTCCAAAGAGAGGAACTAAGAAGCCAGCAGCAAGAGTGTCCTGGGATAGGAGGCAGCAGATTGATTAGAAGCTGCCTCCTTGACCCAGCCTCTAAAAGGTAAATACAAAGGCGCTACGAAGCCAGGAAGCTCCGGCTAAAGGAGGAGAGTGTGGTCAAGGCAGGCCAGGCCTGTAAACAGGACTTCCCTAAGGCAGATCCCTCCAGGCCCACAACGCTCCAAAAGCCACCAGCCCGGATCCCTGGTTAACCCTGCAAAGCACAGAGACACCGGCGGGCGCTAGGCCCCGCTGCCGATAAAACATGGGGGGGATCCCTTAAAGAGCTTTGCTCCGCGGTAGGTGGCAGGTGACCGAAAGGATCCAGAGATGAAGCTACACAACCAATATGCAATCCAAGCCCTCCTCCAAGCCAGCCTGGGACTGTCCGCCCGGCCTGAGCCATTATTACCCGGCGCAGACAGTTCCTCGCTGCGGTGCTGCACAGAGACATTTTTAGAACACACGCTGCATCTGCTCCGGGGGCTATGCCCAGGGAAGAAATGACGCGGCCGCCACCTCTACAACGCTCTCCGTGGGCCAGTTTCACACCGCAGGCCTGTTCAAAATTAGGCCGCGGCTTTTCAAAAGTGGCTAGGCATCGGGAGGTGCCCGGTTCGAGCCCCCCCCACCCTCGCAAAAAAGGGGCTCTTGGTTTTCCCGTGGGGGGGTAAAAGCAACATAAATCAGGCATCCGAAAACAACTACATGCTTTTGAGAAGTCCCGGGGGGGGGGGGGGGGGGAGGGGGGCATAGGCTGAGGAAGATCTAAACGTTAATAAGCAGATGATCTGAAAAGCAGGAAATAAGCGCCCCCATGGAGGTGTAAGACCCTTCATACCTGCCCTAGAATCTGACAGCCCGACCCATGGCACATTCCAGCCAGCCACCAAAAACTTTTTCTACCAGGTATTCTTAAACCATGCAAGATCAGCATCAAAAACCACTAGCCCAGCCACAAGGCTAACTAGCCCAGTTTATCGTTGCCTCAAACCAACCAGCTGAGCTAGTCACTGCTGGTCCCTCAGCTTTTCCCGCCCCCCCTTAAACACCCATCATGAAAATAATTATAATTTTACACTCAAAAGTTACTAGGACAAGTCACCAGGACCGTGCAAGGCCTGTATAAGAAAATCATCCATGCAGATCCCTCGCTGTCCAAAAAACCAGGGGCAAGTCTGGAAAGTCACTGGACTTGTGTAGAAGAAAGTCATACATGCAGATCACTTTTTGTCCAGTCCTTTCCAGGGATGAACCATCACCCGGCAGATGAGACACACAGAGATCCATACGTACCTGCCACACGTTCAGATCCTCCTTACAAATAGCATGCAATACAGAGCTAAGCAAATTAGAACACCATTTCTTGTTCCCACAGCGGCACCCAACAGAGACGATATTTTGAAAGGCCACGTGGTTGTCAGGTTACCCAGAGATTTAAAAAACTCTACAGAGCTTAGGAGCCACTTTTAGTATGATCGATAATAAGGGAGGCAGCAAAAATTAGTCCCACCTCTGACGACTGTCAGACCCAATTAAATCTACATACTTTTTTAAAAAGGCAGCCTTTATCGATAACCCATACAAACACACAGCCACCTTTCACCTCCCTCTAATATTGGCGCCAATTGTCACCTACATTTTTAAAAAGCAGCTGTTTAATAAACAACGAGGCACATGAAAAAAAACCCGTCAACTTTCACCCCAAGTTTAGGGCCTATTGAAGTATTTCCTTTTAAATAAGCACCGGTTACAGCTTTTAAAGAACCAGGTGCCCCAATCTCACCCCATTAAATATCCTGTTTGTTCTATTCTTCCTAATGCACCAAATGTCCCATTGGATCTTAAGCGAATTGTAGCCCCTGTTATTTCCAACCACAGCCATTGCTTTTGGCTAATGACTCCCTGAATGCAGTTGCCCCCCCAAGGGTAGGCCCTTTATTTCAACCTTAAAGGGCTAATGGGACCCACCCAATTTCCATGCCTTGTGCACCCTACCCCAAATTGCAACCAGACCCTAGTAAAAACCCAACCAAACCTGCTGTTATTATCGATAATGGAGCTACCCATAAGCCCTTGCTAGCAGCCCCACCCCATTAAGGGGGCTCAGGCAGCCACCCCCCACAAAATGCAGCTCAACCACCTCCAAAAAATTGCTGTCCCATAACCTGGTGGGTGCCTGGGGAAAGCAGAGATCAAGGGAGCAAGAACCACTCACCATGGCGGTGGGTCTGGCCTGAGGTTGGCAGACACCAGGTGCCCCCTGCACAGGCAGGGCACCCCCTAAATCTGGGGGTTACCCCCCCAGCCCTATAGCGCTCACTTCACTTTGTAGGGTGGGGAGAGGCAGGGTCTCTTCTCAGGCCCCCCCCTCCCCACCTGTGCCAACCAGGCTCCCCCCTTTCCCTCTACCTGCCCCCCCCAATCTGGGCTGCCCCCTTGCAGGGATTCCCCCTCCTGGCTTCTCTCCAATCGCCTCCCACCCTCACTGGAGCTGGGCTAGTGCCCAGCAAGGGACTTTATAGCCTTTGGCCCGGGCCGACCACGCCCTTTCGAATCCCGGCCGCCCAATCAGGCCCGGTGGAACGGAGGGGTTTGAACCCCCCCTCCTGTCTTCCCCGGGAGGACGTTGACAACGAATGTCCGCGACGGGCAGGAGCCAATGGGAAAGGGGAAGAGGGGCGGGGCCAGCCACCCGAGTGGCGAGATTTGAATATGAACGCGTGGAGGCGGCGGTTTGAGAAGCAGGAGGGAGGGGGGAAGAGGGAGCACAGGGTTGTTTACCCCTAACGGTCGCGGAGAAGGGCGGGACAGCGATTTGAAATGCCGGATTGACGGCCGCCGGAGCCAATGGGGGCAGAGAGGCTCGCACGGAATGGGGAGGGCCGGACACGATCCACTTCCCACAAAGGGGCGCGACCTTTAAAAAAAAACCTGAGGGGTCGGGACTTCCCTTTATTTTGCTGAAAATGGCAGCCCAAGTAGCCAATCAGAGCTAAAGGAGCGAACCCCCCCCTATTTATCACAGTCTTATAAATATTCATATAATATGCAAATATAATATCAGCTCATGGAATTGGGGCCATGGGCAGGGGGAGAATTAGGGTCACCCTAAATCAAAGGAATGACCACACCCCATCTCAGCCAGGCCTGGGGGCAGACCCCAGAGGGGAGGGGCCCTGTGACCCCTTCCCTGTCCCCCGAGCCACCCCAGAGGCCCAGTGTGTGTCATGAGCCCTATAGCGCGCCAGGGAGGGGGTGCCTGATGCCCCAGGGCGGCGTTGGGGGGCGTCCTTGCTCCCTTCTCTCAGCATAATAAAGCCAAAGGCCTGGTATTCGGGGTGCCCCATAAAACGCACTCGGGCCCCCCGGCCGGCAGCGCCACGGCCATGGGGCCTGGCCACATCCCCCGCTGGGCGGATCCATCGGGCCGGGCCTGTGCAGAATTGCTCCTGTCCTGTGCCAGGCGGGGATCCCCGGGTCCCCAGCCCCCACATCCTGCCCCAGAGGGGCTGTGTCCCAGCGCCGGGCGAGGGGTCCCCGGATCCCCAGCCCCCACATCCTGCCCCAGAGGTGCCACGTCCCAGCGCCGGGCGAGGGGTCCCCGGGTCCCCAGCCCCCACATCCTGCCCCAGAGGGGCCGTGTCCCAGCGCCGGGCGAGGGGTCCCCGGGTCCCCAGCCCCCACATCCTGCCCCAGAGGGGCCGTGTCTTATTGCCAGGCAAGGGGTCCCCGGATAACCAGCCCCCGTTCCCATGCCAGAGGGGCGACGTCCCAGCCCCAGGCGAGGTGTCCCTGTATACCCAGCTCCCTGCCCCACTCCAGAGGGGCCACATCCCAGCGGCAGGCGAGGGGTCCCCATATAACCGCCCCCCGCCCTAGAGGGGCTGCGTCTGCACATTGTCGTGAGTAACAGCTCACAGCAAGGGGAGGACTCAAAACCAGCAGCAGGAAACATCAGTTTATTCAAAATCCCAAAATTACAGCAATTCCCGGGTACTTTATAACAACTTTATTTCTCCTTTAAATACATATGAAGTCACTGGCCTATGGGTTGAGCCCAGAGGCCTTCGAGATTTGCCGCACCCGCTGGCGTGGTCCCCTGATTCATTGAGTCGGTAGTTAATTACTTTTGACTATTTTTAATTATTAGGGTTTGGGGTTTTTTTTCTGCTTGAAATTCCGTTTAAATTAACCTGATTTGGTTCTGGCGCCTTCCGAGTTCTGTGCGATCCAGGGGCTGCGTCGTTTCTGTAGCCGGATGGGGCTCCCACCCCGATGTTGTCGGGGTAGGTGGTCGCAGATGGTGACCTAAAGGCACGTGAACCCCCTTGCCAGACCAGGGGGAGTTCAGAGCCAGAAGGGCGACCCCACCAACTCGCCTCCCCCCACTCTGCCTGCCGCACTGGGGTTTGGAAGGCTGCTCCTCAGCTGCCCACTGGGGGTTTCCTTGTATCTACCTCTGAGGCAGCTGGTGCTGTCCACTGCCGGAGATGGGATCAGCTGGGGTCAGATGCCGGGTTAGATGGGCCCACAGGTCTAATCCGGAGGGGTCTGGCAGGGGATGGGATACTAAGCTAGATGGGCCCATGGGTCTTATTTGGGGGGACAGAGAGAGGGCAGCGTACCAGGCTACATGGGCCTTGCTCACTAGGGGGCGCTCTCCCCCAGCAGTCTGTGCAGGCCCCAATACCCCAGTGTGGTGCTAGGTGGCGCCGTGCTGGGGGCTCAGGAGGGGCCACTGTGCTGATGGGACTGGGGCAGGGGGCGCTGGGCGGTGGGGGGCAGGGCGGGGGGCTCAGCAGGGGGCACTGGGCTGTGGGGAGCGGGGCGGGGGATCAGCAGGGGGCACTGGGCCGCAGGGCGGGGGGTCAGCAGGGGGCGCTGGGCTGCGGGGAGCGGGGCGGGGGGGTCAGCAGGGGGTGCTGTGCTGCGGGGCTGGGGGGAGCGGGGCAGGTGGTCAGCAGGGGGCACTGTGCTGCGGGGCTGGGGGCTCAGCAGGGGGCACTGGGCGAAGGGCTCAGCAGGGGGCGCTGGGCGAAGGGCTCAGCAGGGGGCGCTGGGCTGTGGGGAGTGGGGCGGAGGCTCAGCAGGGGGCGCTGGGCTGTGGGGAGCGGGGCAGGGGCTCAGCAGGGGGCACTGGGCTGTGGGGAGTGGGGCGGGGGGTCAGCAGGGGGCGCTGGGCTGTGGGGCGGGGGGTCAGTAGGGGCGCTGTGCTGCGAGGAGCAGGGCGGGGGCTTAGCAGGGGGCGCTGATCTGTGGGGAGCGGGGCGGAGGGTCAGTAGGGGGCGCTGTGCTGCAGGGCTGGGGGCTCAGCAGGGGGCGCTGGGCTTTGGGGAGCGGGGGGCTCAGCAGGGGGCGCTGGGCTGCGGGGAGCAGGGCGGGGGGCTCAACAGGGGACGCTGGGCTGCGGGGAGCGGGGCGGGGGGTCAGTAGGGGGCGCTGGGCTGCGGGGCTGGGGGCTCAGCAGGGGGCACTGATCTGCGGGGAGCGGGGCGGGGGGTCAGTAGGGGGCGCTGTGTTGCGGGGCTGGGGGCTCAGCAGGGGGCGCTGGGCTGCGGGGAGCGGGGCGGTGGGCTCAGCAGGGGGCGCTGGGCTGCGGGGAGCGGGGCGGGGGGTCAGTAGGGGGCGCTGTGCTGCGGGGCTGGGGGCTCAGCAGGGGGCACTGATCTGCGGGGAGCGGGGCGGGCGGTCAGTAGGGGGCGCTGTGCTGCGGGGCTGGGGGCTCAGCAGGGGGCGCTGGGCTGCGGGGAGCGGGGCGGAGGGTCAGTAGGGGGCGCTGGGCTGCGGGTCTGGGGGCTCAGCAGGGGGCACTGGCCTGTGGGGAGCGGGGCGGGGGGTCAGTAGGGGGCGCTGTGCTGCGGGGCTGGGGGCTCAGCAGGGGGCACTGGGCGGAGGGCTCAGTTCCCCTTTTTGCCCATAGATGGCGTGTTCGGGGTACACCAGGAACTGCAGCCTCTGCTGGCTGAAAACGAGTGGACGTGCGGCAGGGGAAATGGGTTCCCCATCCTCAGCAGCTGGTTATTGGGGCCCTTTCGCTACTGGGGCCAGTGGAACGACTGGCTGCTAAGGCCCCTCCTGTTCCCCTGGGTTTAGCCCTGATTTCCCTGGGTTTGAGCTACAGGAGCCCAACTGATTGGTCACGGGACACTTTCTGCACCTGTCGGCCCATGGTGGGGCTCCCCAGTGGGTTGATCTCGCGGTGCGTGGGACTGGCCACCCGCTGGCTTCCTGGGCCTTTCTCGAAACAGCCAGGCGGGTGAGGAGGAGCCAACGGCCACTGGGGAGTAGCGGCTGGCAGCCAAGGAGTCAAGAGCGGCAAGGGAATGAGAACTAGCGCAGATGCAGGGAAGAGTGAGCGATGAAGCGGGAATCATATGCAAAGCACAGCGGACAGGGAACGAGAGGGTCTTAATGAGAAATGGTGACAAGAGAAAGAACAGTGAACAGCAAAGAGCGAGCTACACTGTGAACAGGAAATAATGTCTATTGAAGTGTGAAACACGAGGGCCAAATAGTGAATAAAGAATAGTGAGTGATATCTGAGAGTGCAAACTGCATAGCAGGCAATGAACAGCGAAGAGTGAAACGGTGAGCAGTGAATGGGGAGAGTGAACGGTGAATAGCAAATAACTAATAGTGAATGGTGAGCAGTGAATGGGGAGAGTGAACAATGAATAGCAAATAACTAATAGTGAATGGTGAGCAGTGAATGGGGAGAGTGAACAATGAATAGCAAATAACTAATAGTGAATGGTGAGCAGTGAATGGGGAGAGTGAATAGTAAATAACTAATAATGAGCAGCCAGTAGTGAATGGGGATAGTGAACAGAAAATAACTAATAGTGAACGGTGAGGAGTGAATGGGGACAGTGAACAGTGAATAGCAAATAACTAATAGTGAAAGGTGAGCAATGAACGGTGTTAGTGGAAGTGAATAACAAAGTGAACAGTGAACAGGGGACAGGGAGGAGTGAATCGCAAATAACTAATAGTGAAAGGTGAGCAGTGAACAGGGATAGTGGAAGTGAATAACAAAGTGAACAGTGAGCAGTGAACAGGGGACAGGGAGGAGTGAATAGCAAATGACTAATAGTGAAAGGTGAGCAGTGAATGGGGATAGTGGAAGTGAATAACAAAGTGAACAGGGAGGAGTGAATAGCAAATGACTATTGAGACACACAAGCTCACCACTAGCGCGTTGCCAAGTGCCAACAGACCATGAATGGCAGAGGGTGAACGAGCGGGAACAAGCCGCTCAGTGAAGACTCTTGTTTATGGGACGTTTACACAGCCATTCCCCAGCGCTCGGGACCCAGGCCCCCCCTGCCCACACACACACCTAGGCACTGACACCGCGTGCCTCGGTCCGCCATGCCGGGGGAGCTGCCACGCAATAGGGACTCCTGAGGAGCGACGAGAGCCAGGTGGCCGCGAAGCGAGGCCTAGGCCAGCTTCGAGGCCGGTCACACCCTGAGCGTGGGAGCCGGGGGGCCGACGCGCCCATCCGATTGCACAGAACTTCGCGGGAGGCGCCACCGTACCTGCCGGCCGGCAAAGGAGACGAGGCCGGAGTCAACGCCACGTGCCGGCCGGTCAGGAGGGGGGAGGGCGCCTCGCAAGCCGAGGCTGGGCTTTCCAGTCAGAGCCTATGGCTTAACCCTTAGCGCGTGTGACGCGACTGGTCAAAACAGTCGCGGTTCTAAAAATAGAAGACACCGTTTTATTTTTTTCTATTAAAAAAAATGCAAAACAAGACACCCGGGGGCTGAAGAACCGGCCCCTCGGCATCGTGCCAGGAGTTCTCCAGAACGGGGCCATGGGGTGGAGGAGCGACACGGCCCAGCCCTGGGTGCCCCTCGGCATCGTGCCGGAAGTTCTCCAGAACGGGGACACGGGGCGGAGGAGCGACACGGCCCAGCCCTGGGTGCCCCTCGGCATCGTGCCGGGAGTTCTCCAGAACGGGGCCATGGGGTGGAGGAGCGACACGGCCCAGCCCTGGGTGGCCCTCGGCATCGTGCCGGGAGTTCTCCAGAACGGGGCCACGGGGCGGAGGAGCGACTCGGCCCAGCCCCGGAGGAGAGGATGTGCCGTGGACTCCCATGGGGAGTGGGTGCTGAGCATGGGGTGAGGGGATAGGCCCGGCTGCTGGGTTCTGGTCTCCGGGGGGTGCGGGCCCCCCGGCCCTGCGAGGGGCAGGGAGAGCTGGGTCTCAGGCATGGTGCCGAGGACTCACCATACAACACACATTGCTCCCCCTGCTGAGCCTACCCGGATCCCGCTGTGCGCGTGCCACACCCGACGCCCACAGCCAGGCACAATCCGGTACGGCTCCCATGCGCCCCACACATGCGTTCTCTTCATATAGAACCCACGCAGCCCCTCCCACCTCCTGCCAACCCCTGCACCTCCCAGCGACCCCTCACACCTCTGCTGTCCCCCCCACATTCCTCCCACACCTCCACTGTTCCAATTTCCGTCATCCCACCACACCTCCCGCTGTCCCCCAAAACCTCCTGCCAACCACCTCCTCCATCACCCCCCACACCTCCCGTCGTCCCCCAAAACCTCCTGCCAACCCCCCACATCACCCCCTCAGCCGTCCCCCAAAACCTCCAGCATTCCCCCTGCATTCCTCCTGCCAACCCCCCCCATCACCCCCCCACACCTGCTGCCATCCCCCAAAACCTCCTGCCATCCCCCCACATTCCTCCTGCCAACCCCTCCACCTCCATCATCCCCCCCACCTCCCGCCATCCCCCAAAACCTCCTGCCATCCCCCACATTCCTCCTGCCAACCCCCCTCCATCATTCCCCACCTCCCACCATCCCCCAAACCTCCTGCCATCCCCCACATTCCTCCTGCCAACCCCCCACCTCCCACTGACCCCCCCGCCTCTGCTATCCCCCATTTTCCCCAACTTCCCACCTCCCCCCACATTCCCCTCACACCTCCCGCCTGTCCCCACCCCCTACACATACTGCCCCCATCTTCTCTGTACAATCCCCGAGGTTGCCATGACCGCCCCCCCCCCACTCCCAGTGACGTGGGGTGACTAGGGATCCCCCCCAGCCAGTCCCCTCACATCTCAGCACCTTTCCTCTAACAGCGGGTACTGGGTCCCGTCCCGGCCAAATGGCTGTTCATCCGGGGACCCAACCTGCCCCCGGTCAACTATGGCTTATGCTTGGAGGCATGGGACCGAGGGGGGGGCACTCTATGACACACACCCCCAGGAGGGCCACACAAGGGAGGCCCATGGCGGTCTCCCAAACCGGTCGCTCCCCCACCCCAACTTGGGTCTGAGCTGACTGGGAAGATCCAAAATCCTTGGGATTATTTGGGGGGGGGGTGATAGCTCGAGTTGGGGGGCAAAGGGCAGGAGAAATGGAGCCAATGGCTTGGCTCCCTCTGCCCCCCAAAGCCAAGATGGGGGGAGGACAGCAGAGACCCAGGGGACCTCCCCCCATCAGGGGAAAGTTTTGCATTGAGATGCTTCCAAAAAACAACAACAACAGCAACAAAACCCTGACCCTCCCCACCCCGACCTGCTCGCCCCCAACACGAAAATACCCCTGGGGTGAGGAGGGGAGGAAGAGGAAACATTAGCCCTTGATTCGAGTTCAGCGGGGGAGCGGGGATGTCTGGGGAGGGGAATGGGGGGGCAGAGGGGGTCCCCCACAGATCACAGGAACACAATGTAGTGGGGAGGTGGGGGGGACGGGGGGAATGGCTTGTGCTGCCGTCGCCAGTATTGGGGGGCAGAAATCCCCCGAGCTTCTCCCCCAATCCCCCCACACCCTGCCTCGGCGGACGCTTGGGCCCCTGGGTGCTGCTTCGGTGGAGTCCAGCCCCCCCCCGAGGAGTCCTGCTCTGCCCGAGCCAGCGTGGGGCCAGGGTGAGGGTGCTGCACCCCCGCCGGGTGGTAGGGGGCAGATTGGGGCGCCCAACACTGTGGCTATTCCTTGCCCCCCAGGGCCCATGGGGGCAGATCGGGGTCATGGCTGGGGTGCCCTGAGTTGTGGCTATTCCCTGCCCCCTGGAACCCATAGGGGCGGATGTGGGTCAGGGCCGGGGCGTCCTGAGCCGTGGCTATTCCATGTCCTATGGCACCAGTGAAGTCAAGAGGGCAGAGCTCAGCTGACCTCATGCAAAGATCCTGAGAAGTGGGGGGGGGGAGCGGAAATCGAGCTCGGGGAGGGGAAGGTTGGAGGCTGGGGCTCCCCATCCGGAGAGGGAAGCTTAGAGCTTCGCCACCCCTGGATGATCAGAAGGGGGGAGAGAAAATTGCCCCTAAAAAGGGGACCCTAAAAAATCAAATCCTAAAACCCTACACTCCCCTCCCCTCCCCAGGGATAGACCCCAGGAGTCCTGACTCCCCAAACATTCTGCTTTAACCACCTTCCCCTGAAGCATCCGGTACTGGTTACAGTCAGAGACAGGATGGGCCAGATGGGCCCATTAATCGGCTCCAGACAATTTCCTCTGTTCCTGTGATTTCCGGATGCCATCAAGGCATTCCCAATTACCTGGCAGCACTGAGCGCCCGCCTCTCTCACAATCAGGCGCTCGAGACAGGCACCCCAAACACTGAAGCACCCCCACCCCCAAATCACAGGAGTCTAAGAACTGACCAATGGGCAGGCCCGTCTAGCCTGGTATCCCGTCTCCACCAGAGGTCTCTACAGACTTGCTTCAGGGGAAGGGACAAGACATCCCAAATACGGCATAACCCACCCAGGGGGTTGGCTTTAAATGATTTCAGCTCTTGATTTACAACCCCAGCTGAAGAGATTTGCGACAGAGGGCCCGGTTGAATTGCCGTGAGTCACAGTCACCCCTAGAGAAGCTGATCCTTTGAAGGTGCCACAGAGACATCCAGTGGTGGGGAGTTCCGCAGGCTAACCATATAGCAGCAAAGCCGCTCCTTGTATTGGTTTTTAAGCTACTGCCTCCCAGGGTTGCAGAGAGTCCCCTGATGTCAGGAGCCAATGTGAAGAGAGGGGTTTTATTTGAGGCCAGACGTTCTGCACCAGAAGCCATGCCAAGGCCCTCGGGAGTTCCTAATGCCTTGGGGAAGAATGAGATTGTGTAGCGCCTGGGCTAAAGAGCTACGGGGGTACGCGGCCTATAAACCACTATCTGTGGTACAGCCATGAAGGGGAGAGGGGGCCCTGTGGGTTAGCCTGGGTTCCACCTGCTTTTGATACGTTTAGATGGAGAACTCTGTGGGGAAGACACAGATAGTGTGTATCTGGGCAGTGCCCGGCACGACGGGGCCCTGATCTCAGTGACTCTGTGTCTGAGCAGCGCCTGGCCCAACGGGGCTCCAATCTCAGTGACTCTTTGTCTGGCCTGACGGGGCTCCGCTCTCGGTGACGATATCTGCGCAGCGCCCAGCGCGGCAGGACCCCATCTCAGCACCTCTGTATGAGTAGCAGCCGGCCATGCCCCATAGGCACACCGCAGTGCAGAAGAGGAGCGTGTTTTGGCATCGGACGGGAGGGATCTGAGCGCAGAGCAGGACGAAGGGATGAAAAGGTTTGAGGCTGAGACCCGTCAGAACTCTACTGGGTGATGAGATCGAAGATCCCAGGGCCTAGCAAGCGGCCCGCGAAGAAACGGAAGAGAAATAAAGAAAAAGGCATGATACGAAGACCCAGTCCCCCGCAGCGTGGGGGTGACCCACAATCTTGGGGAGAGAGGGGTGGGGTTCAAAAGAGCTGAGGCTGTTCAAACTACATTCACGTGTGCTGGAGGGGTGGGGCTGGCGCTCCCCCATCCCATGGCAGTGGAGTGGGCTGGAAATCCAAAGAGCCGAAGCACTGGAAGAGAGAAACCAGAGAGCACTATATAAAGATATGTACATGGGGGGCAGCGGTGGGATGGGATGGAAGTGGAGGTTCGGCCATACCACGGCCCACGTGAAGAGC
This sequence comes from Malaclemys terrapin pileata, assembly GCF_027887155.1. Lineage (NCBI taxonomy): Eukaryota > Metazoa > Chordata > Testudines > Emydidae > Malaclemys > Malaclemys terrapin. The sequence continues at coordinate 1,691,785 of NC_071524.1, forward strand.
TCCCAGTCCCGGCTGTGAGATCTGGAGTGAGGGAGCCATGCGCCAGGGCCGCCACTCGCTCCCACCCCGGCACCGGGGGGCATTCGGCCTGCTGGAGGAGAGCAGTGATGTCATCGGAAGGCACCGTGGCGTCCTCATCGAACGGACGGGGCCGGCAGGCGTGACATCAGAGGGCGGGCTGAGTCTCAAAAGGGGGGCCGCGCCTCTGGCGGCAATAGCATCAAAAAGCGGGCCAGGTCCACAGTCGTGATGTCATAAAAAAGGGGACTGGGTCCACAGCAGTGACATCATCAACAAGTGGACTGGGCCCACAGCAGTGACATCATCAAAAGATAGACAAGGCCCACAGTGCTGATGTCATCAAAAAAAAGGAACCAGGTCCACAGAGCTGACATCACCGAATATCAACATGGCCGACCTTAAACATCAACAGACCCCGATGATCTTGACATCATCCATCACTGACAAAGTCCGCAGTGCTGACATCATCAAGGGTTGTCCAGGCCTGGCAGTGCTTGATCTCCTCAACTATTGACCAGGCCAACCACTGTGACACCATCAGTAAAAACGCCCAGTGAACAGGCATCATCAATCGGCGACGGAGCCACTGGTCTGATGTCAAAACCAACAGGCTGATGCCCAGGACACTGGCGTCATCCACGGTTGACGAGGTCCACAGTGTTGAGACCATGAAACGGCGATGATGTCATCAGACATCGACGAGCCCCACAGCACTCATGTTATCAATCACCGACAAGGTCCACAGTGTTGATGTCATGAGATGGATACGGTATGGATGGCAGAGGTTGAGAGCCCTCTTGGCATCATCAAAGGTTGACCCACAGTGTTTACATCATCACAGGTTGACAGGCTTGGTGGTACTGACATCATGACACATAGACAAGGGCCACAGTGCAGATGTCATCAAAGATGGCCAGTGCTGACATCATCATCAAAAGTCAACAGGACACAACCATAGCACTGACGTAATCCCATATGGACAGGCCTGACTGTCCTGACATCATCAACCATCAAGAGGGCCCACAGCGCTGATGTCGGTGGACGGGCCAAATGCAATTTGACATCATTGAACGTGGATGGGTCCAAAGCAATCATGACGTCGTCCAATGTCAACAGAGCCCTGGGGCGCTGATGTCACCCAACGTGGATGGGTCGAACACAATCTTGCCATCATCAAATGTCAGCAAGGCCCATGGTGCTGATGTCATCCAACGGGGATGGCCCAACACCATTTTGATATCAAATGTTGACAGGCCCCATGGTGCTGATGTCACCCAACGGGGATGGGACCCAGGCAATCTTGACATCATCAAAAGTCGAGAAGGCCCCCAGCACTGATGTCATCAGTCTTGGAGAGGCTCAACACAATCTTGACATCATCAAAAGTCGATAGAGCCCAGGGCACTGACATCATCTAACATGGACGGAGACAAGGCAATCTTGACATCACCCAATGTTGACAGGCTCCAAGGTGCTGATGTCATCCAACGTGGATGGGTTCAACGCGACCCAGACATCATCAAAAGTTGACAGGGCCCGTGGCGCTGAGGTCACCCAACACGGATGGGCCCAAGGCAATCTTGACATCATCACAAGTCAAGAGGGCCTGCAGCAGTGATGTCACCAATTGTGGACATCATCTAACACGGACGGAGACAAGGCAATCTCGACGTCACCCAACGTCAACAGGGTCTCAGGGCCTGACGTCATCCAGTGTGGATGGGTTCAACGTGACCCTGACATCATCAAAAGTTGACAGGGCCCGTGGCGCTGAGGTCATCAAAGGCGGATGCCACCAAAGCCCGGCAAAGGCCTCGAAGCCCGGCAGGCTGCCCGGTCCAAGAAAGAAGACGGGAAGGACGGGGGAAGACGCAGAGGAGGAGGAGGAAGAGAGCTATGGCCTTGGAAAGTCGAGTCCACCTGAGCTGGGCCCTCACACGGTGACCTCGTTCTTGCTCCCGGTGCGGAGGTGCTGGCTGGGGTGGTGCCCTGGGATGAACTGCAGCTGCTCGATGGTGCTCTGGCGGCGGGCGCCGAAGCCCTGGCGCCGGCTGGCCGTGTGGTTGCTGCCCACCTCCCAGGCGGCCTGGGAGGAGTTGGCGGAGGAGGGGTGGGAGTTCATCTTGTGCCCCTGGTGGCGTTCGAGCAGCGGGGTGCCGGCGGCGCAGATGTTGGTCTGGGACAGGGCCTTTTGGTGGCCCAGCCGCATCTCCTGGAAAGGCCCCGTGCCCTGGTGTAGGCGCTCGGGCGAGAGCAGAGGCTCCTGGGAGTGCAGGGCCTCGCGAGAGAGCAGCCGCTCGTGGGAGACGACCCGCTCCCGGGGGCCGGCGCAGTCGTAGGGGGAGGGGCGGTAGCCGTCTGAAAGGATGTGCTCCTGGGACATCACCCGTCGCGGGTGCTGGGCCGCCTCCCCGTAGCGCTCGTAGTTCATCTTCATGGCGTGCAGGGGCAACGTGCCCCGTGTCAGCTCGGCCAGGTGCCGCCGCTTCAGGTACAGCTCGTCCATGTCCTTCTCCGCTGGGGGGGGGCAGGGCAAAGGCAGCAGGGGGGCGGGGGATGGGAGGGGCAAAGGCAGCAGGGGGGGCGGGGGGATGGAAGGGGCAAAGGCAGCAGGGGAGGGGCAGGGGGATGGGAGGGGCAAAGGCAGCAGGGGAGGGGCAGGGGGATGGGAGGGGCAAAGGCAGGAGGGGAGGGGCAGGGGGATGGGAGGGGCAAAGGCAGCAGGGGAGGGGCAGGGGGATGGGAGGGGCAAAGGCAGCAGGGGAGGGGCAGGGGGATGGGAGGGGCAAAGGCAGCAGGGGAGGGGCAGGGGGGATGGGAGATAATGGACAATGTGACCAACTCTCCTTTGCACATTCACAGGCTCCATGGCTGGATGGGGCCACTGTGAGTGAATTCATTTCACCCGCAGGCTACCAGTCAGTCCTGGGAACAGACGGTGTCCCCTAGAGGGGACAGGCCCTGGGCCCCATTCCCTGTCCCCCTGAGCCAGCCAGTCCCCGCCCTGGGGCCGGATGGGAGCTGGCGCCCCCTAGAGGGGAAAGGCCCAGTGCCCCATTCTCCCCCAGGCCAGCTCTGGCCCCCGGGTGAGTCCCCAGGGGCTAGTGGCAGCGGTGGGGTTGGGCTGTGAGCGCCCCCCAGTGGCAGGGCCCCTGGCTCACCCAGCCTCTTGAGCGAGGAGTAGCGGCTGAGCTCCGACTTGACGGCCGACTCGTAGGACGGGGGCAGGTGCGAGAGGTTGTGGAAGGAGCGGGAGCAGGTGAGCGAGTTGTACTTCAGGCCCGACGTCGGGGTGTGATGCACTCGCCAGTCTGGGGGGCGGGCAGAAAGAGAGGGGGGAGGAGGGGAAGGGAAGAGGGAGTTTGGGGAGAGGGGTCAGGAGAGGGGGAGGGGAGGGTTTGGGGGAGGGGAAGAGGGAGTGTGGGGAGAGGGGTCAGGAGAGGGGGAGGGGACAGGTAGAGGGAAGGGTTCATGGGAGGGGTTTGGAGGAGGGGAAGAGGGAATGTGGGGAGAGGGGTCAGGAGGGAGAGGACAGATGGAGGGCGGGGGAGGGGGCCAAGAAGAGGGGGTTGGGGGAGGGGCAAAGATAGAGATTAAATCTCTGGGCCATTTTATCTCCCCCCACCCCACCCCACCCCCTTTCCCGGCTGGAGGATTCTGATTCCTTGGGGCAGCTCGGGTGAGAAAACGGGGCCCCCTCCCCCCGGGTCAGGGATACAGAACTGGGCCCTGAGCCCCCCGCCCCGGCCCGTCACCTACCCAGCGTGGAGGCGTGGTGCTTCGGGCTGCTCACGTTGAGGTGCACGTAGTTGTGGTGCATGGCGTCTGCAAGGCAAAGCCGGGTTATTTGTCTGGGGGCAAAACCCCCCAAAACCTCACCACCAAAACCCAGCCCCTTAAAGGTAATGTGCGAGGTCAGACACCTCTGGGTCTCCCTGGTGCTATTGTCCGTCTGGGGACAAAAAAACGTGGCCCCTTAAAGGTAATGTGCAAGGTCACACACTTCTGGCCCAGGTCCACTTGATGGTCTTTTCTGCCTGGGGACAAAAAACCCACAACCCCTTAAAGGTAATGTGCGAGGTCAGACACCTCTGGGTCTCCCTGGTGCTATTGTCCGTCTGGGGACAAAAAAACGTGGCCCCTTAAAGGTAATGTGCAAGGTCACACACTTCTGGCCCAGGTCCACTTGATGGTCTTTTCTGCCTGGGGACAAAAAACCCACAACCCCTTATAGGTAATGTGCAAGGTGAGACTGGTGTGTCCAACTGATGGTATTTTCTGTCTGGGGACAAACACCCACACCCCTTGAGGTAATGTATGAGCTCAGACACTTCTGGGTCCCCCGCCTGATGGTATTTTCTGTCTGGGGACAAAAAAAACAACACAGCTCCTTAAAGGTAATGTGCAAGGTCAGACTGTTGGGTCCGCCTGATGGTATTTTGTATCTGGGGGCAAACAAAAAAAAACAAAAAAAAACCCAGGCCCTTAAAGGTAATGTGCAAGGTCAGACACCTCTGAGTCCGCCTGATGGTATTTTCTGTCTGGGGACCAAAAAACCCAAACCCCTTAAAGGTAATGTGTGAGGGCAGACACCTCTGGGGTGAGTGGGAATGTGGGGGTGCAGGGGATGGATCGGGGGATGTGGGGGTGCAGGGGATGGATGGACGGAGGGATCCAGGGGATGTGGGGGTGCAGGAAAGGGATGGACGGAGGGATCAGGGGATGTGGGGGTGCAGGGGATGGATGGACGGAGGGATCCGGGGGATGTGGGGGTGCAGGGGAGGGATGGAGGGAGGGATCAGGGGATGTGGGGGTGCAGGGGGAGGGAGAGATGGAAGGATCTGGGGGATGTAGGGGTGCAGGGGGAGGGATGGAGGGAGGGATGGGGGGATGTCAGGTGCAGGGGAGGAATGGACGGAGGGATCGGGGATGTGGGAGTGCAGGGGGAGGGATGGACAGAGGGGTCGCGGCGATGTGGGGGTGCAGGGGGAGGGATAGACGGAGGGATCGGGGGATGTGGGGGTGCAGGGGAGGGATGGAGGGAGGGGTTGAGGCAATGTGGGGGTGCAGGGGAATAATGTAGGGAGGGATCGGGGGGATGTGGGGGTGCAGGGGAGGGACGGAGAGAGGGATCGGGGATGTGGGGGTGCAGGAGGGGGATGGATGGAGGGATAGGGGGATGTGGAGGTGCAAAGGGAGGGAGGGATGGAGGTATTGGGATGAAGGGGAGGAATGGAGGGAGGGATCAGTGGATTTGGGGGTGCAGGGAAGGGATGGATGGAGGGATTGGGGGATGTGGGGGGTGCAGGGGGAGGGATGGAGGGAGAGATTGGGGGAATGTGGGGGTTCAGGGGGAGGGATGGGTGGAGGGAGAGGGGGGATGTGGGGGTGAAGGGGGCAGGAAGGATGGAGAGATTGGGGGGATGTGCGGGTGCAGGGATGGATGGACAGATTGGGGGGATCTGGGGGTGTAGGGGGAGGGATGGAGGGAGGATCGGGGGAATGTGGGGGTTCAGGGGGAGGGATGGTTGGAGGGATCGAGGGATGTGGGGGTGCAGGGGGCGGGAAGGATGGAGAGATTGGGGGGATGTAGGGGTGGAGGGATGGATGGAGAGATTGGGGGGATGTGGGGTGCAGGGATGGATGGATGGAGGGATCGGGGGATGTGGGGGTGCAGAGGAGGGATGGATGGATACTCTCTGGACCAGTGCAATGAAGAAACCTGCCATTCCCCAAACAGCCACTGGGTGTCTCCCTGGGCCCGCCTAATGCTGCCCAACTTCCAGGGCGCACCCCAGCCGGAGCCAGGACACCTGGGTTCTCTCCCTGGCTCGGGGACGGGGGGCTGGTGGTTAGAGCGGGGGGGCGGGACTGGGAGCCAGGACTCCTGGGTTCTCTCCCGGCTCTGGGGGGGGGGGGGGGAGCCAGTGGTTAGAGGAGGGGGCTGGGAGCCAGGACTCCTGAGTTCTCCCCCAGCTCAGGAAGGGGAGTGTGGAATAGTAGGGAAGGCTCAGGGCCGGCATTACAGGCAGGGGGCCACAAATGGGAAATTTGCCCCCCAAAGAATATTCAATGGACCCCAATTCCTAGACGCAGGCGATGGGGTTGAGGCCGGGGCTCTGGGCGAGTGGACCTTCAGTGCCCCCAAAACACCCACTTAGACCCCCACTAATGAGACCCTGGAAAATGAATCCACCCCCCATGACTAGCAAGCAGTTCTAGTCCCCAGGCCTGCTCCGCGCACGGAGCTGCAGCCTCTGAAGTCCCAGCTGCAGGGACCTGCCTCAGTTTCCCCCCCCTGCACAATAGGGGCGACAGCCCTGCCTCTCTGGGTGTGTCAGGAGAAGAGTGGGAGGAGCCCAGACGTTACGGTGACGGGCACTAGAGAAGTGGCTCAGTTCATGACCGGGGGTGTCTCTGCCCCCTCCTGACAGACGGAAATACCCAGCCCCCGTGCCAAGCAGAACAAGGGCTGCATCGCCTCCCAAATGAAGCCACTTCTGGGGTGCAGCCACCGTGTCATGGCAGAACAAGGCACCCGCTTGGGCTGGCGAGTGAAGGGGGATCCCGCACCCCACAGGAGGCGATGTGGTGCAACAGAATGGAGTTAAACTGACAGCCCACCCTGACCCCCGCTAGCTAATGTCCTTCTGATCTGTCCCCCAGCTGCTGGGACCCCTCCCCAATCCGCCCCCCACCTGCACTCCCCTCGCCCCCCCAGCTGCTCGGACCCCACCCCAATCCACCCCCAACCTGCACTCCCCTTGCCCCCCCAGCTGTTCGGACCCCTCCCCAATCCACCCCCAACCTGCATTCCCCTCGCCCCCCCAGCTGCTGGGACCCCTCCCCAATCCGCCCCCCACCTGCACTCCCCTCGCCCCCCCCAGCTGCTGGGACCCCTCCCCAATCCGCCCCCCACCTGCACTCCTCTCGCCCCCCAGCTGCTCGGACCCCTCCCCAATCCACCCCCAACCTGCACTCCCCTCGCCCCCCCAGCTGCTGGGACCCCTCCCCAATCCCCCCCCCACCTGCACTCCCCTCGCCCCTCCAGCTGCTGGGACCCCTCCCCAATTTCTCTGCTCCCCCTACTCCCTGCTTTAGATCCCCTCTCCCAAGACCCCATAATCCCCCTTTAACGGAACATGCCTCAAGGAGGATTTCTGATCTCCTGGGGGGGGGGGGAGGGAATGACTCAGCCACCGCGCCCCCCCCAGCCCCGCCATGAATGCTCAGCCACAGACACCCCACGACAGCTAGCACCGGTTGCCATGGCAAACCGCGATCTCCCACCATGCCCTGCGCTGCAATGCCTGCCCCGGGCCCAGAAACCACAGGCTCCAAAGTACCATTGCCCAAAGCTTCACCTGGGGGCGGGGGGGGCAGGGAATGGGGCAGGGGCCTTTCCCCTCTAGGGGCACCGGCTCCCATCCGGCCCCAGGACAGGGACTGGTTGGCTCAGGGGGGTGGGGAATGGGGCCCAGGGCCTTTCCCCTCTAGGGGCACCGGCTCCCATCCGGCCCCAGGGCAGGGACTGGCTGGCTCAGGGGGATGGGGAATGGGGCCTTTCCCCTCTAGGGGCACCGGCTCCCATCCGGCCCCAGGACAGGGACTGGTTGGCTCAGGGGGGTGGGGAATGGGGCCCAGGGCCTTTCCCCTCTAGGGGCACCGGCTCCCATCCGGCCCCAGGGCAGGGACTGGCTGGCTCAGGGGGATGGGGAATGGGGCCTTTCCCCTCTAGGGGGCGCCGGCTCCCATCCGGCCCCAGGGCAGGGACTGGCTGGCTCAGGGGGATGGGGAATGGGGCCTTTCCCCTCTAGGGGCACCGGCTCCCATCCGGCCCCAGGGCAGGGACTGGCTGGCTCAGGGGGGCAGGGAATGGGGTACGGGGCCTCTCCCCTCCAGGGGGCGCCTGTTTAACAGCCCCGGGTGTGACATGAGTTTGTTCGGTCTCAGCAAGCCGGAGGGAGAGGGCGGGCCGACCAATCCATGGACAATGCGCCCCCTTCCCCCCACAGGGGGTGCTCCATCGGGAAATGGGGCCCCTTGGTGATGGGGGAGGGTTGAGCGTCTGGGAGGGGCTGTACTGACTGGAGCCGACTAATCCACCCCTCCCTTGTCATCCCCAGATCTAACCCCCTAGTGCCGGCCCTAGGATGCTGGGCCCCATAGCCTGCCCTGCCGGTAACACCCTGAGCCCCGCCCCCGTCCCTGCCCTGCGGATCAGCCCCACGGGGTTAATCTGCCCGATACCGAGTTTCCCTGTGGGCTGCTCAGAGAAATACCCCCATGCCACCTGCCCAGCTGGCAGACGATTGTGGGCATGGGCTGGGGGTGGGGGCGGGACGACAGCCATGCAGCCAAGCTTATCCCCCCAGCTCCTGGTCTCGCCCCTTGGCATGGCCTGTGTTCCCAGTGGGAGGCAGGAGGGCAGGGGAGGCACTCAGTGGGTTAACAGCCTGTGGGGCAGGGGATGTGCCAGGGTCAGTGGGTACCAGGGGCCCCCCCACCCCAAGGATGTCCAAGCCCCTGGCAGAGACACCCCCCCCCTCCTGACTCAGCTCAGTGTCTTTGGAGGAGAAACTGCTGGTGCTGGAGCAGCTGGGGGTGGGTGGGTGGGATCTGGGGGGCAGGAGGGGGTGGGCAGCGATATGGGGGATACCCCAGACACACACCCTGTGCATGCCCCAATGCGGGCACAGACACAGTACATACGGCTGTGGGGAGACAGCGCCCCGCCCCCTCCCAGCAGCCCAGAACCCCCTGCCGAGCCCCTGCCCCGCCCCCTGCAGCCCAGCGCCCCCTGCTGAGCCCCCCGCCCCGCCCCCTGCAGCACTGCACCCCCTGCTGAGCCCCTGTCCAACCCCCTGCAGCGCAGCGCCCCCTGCCGAGCCCCCGCCCCGCCCCCTGCAGCCCAGCGCCCCCTGCCGAGCCCCCGCCCCGCCCCCTGCAGCCCAGCGCCCCCTCCCTGCAGCCCAGCGCCCCCAGTGCCACGGTACCTACCGTGGTTGCTCTGGCAGGGCTTGATGGTGTTGTAAAGGTTCTTCGGGGGCCGGGTGGGGCCGTTGTCCTGGGAAGCTGAGTTGAGGGTGGTGCTATTGCTGCGCTCGGAGCGTGAGCTGGTCCCAGCCTGGTGCCTGAGGATGTCCACAAGAGCCCTGGTGGAGGGTGGGGGGGGCAGTGCCCGTCAGACACCCCCAAATAACACGGCCCCCAGCCAGGGCACAATTCCCCTCCCCAGCCCCTGGCGCTGCCCCAGCCTGCGCCGCCCGGCCTCACCACTAGGTGCCCCCCCACTGTCCCATCTGCCCCCCTCCCCACTGCCATGCCCCACACCCAGCCCCACTGTCGTGCCCCCTCCCTTCTTGCCTCCCCATGGCCTACACCTCTCCCCCCGGCTGCACCCCCCTCCCTCTGGCCTCCACCACTCCCCTTGGCCCCCCACCCCAATCCCTTCTCCTCTCCTCCTCTCTCCCAGCCATGGCCCCCTCCCCCCAGCTCCCAACTCCCCCCTCCCTCCACCCCCAACTCCCCCTGCCTCTCCACTCCCCCCTTCCCCATTAACCCCTGACACTCCCCTCCCCTGATCCCCTCCCTTCTCCCAGCCATGGCCCCCTCCCCAAGGCCGCCAACTCCCCTGCCTCTCCCCTCCCCCCTTTCCCTATGGCCCCCAACTCTCCCCCACACCTGGGCATGTTGATCTCCCGCCCCTGGGGCCGGCGGGAAGCCTTGCCGAAGGCCACCTTGATGCCCAGGCCCACGGCCAGGGTGAAGCTGATGACGCCGCAGACCACGTAGACGGTACTGTTGCTCTGCTGGCGGGCGGCCTCGGAGCCCCCCGGCCCCCGGCCCCCGGGCCCGGCCGTACTGCTGGCCTGGGTGTGGGCCCAGAAGGGGGTCTCCACGTTGGTGCAGCGGCCCTGCTCCAGCCGCATGGCCCGGTGCTCGCAGCAGAAGCGGTAGTGGCACGTGCCGCAGCAGAAGCGGTAGCCGCCCGTGGTGCAGTTGAAGGCGGCGTCGTACTGGCCCATGACGTCATAGTAGCCTTGGCACGTCTCGGCCGCCCGGCCCCCCCAGGCCGCCGCCCCCGTGCTGTTGACCCCCGCCAGCCGCTTGAGGTGAGCCAGCAGGCTGGGCAGCGCCCGGCTGTGGTTGGCCGGATGAGGGGCCTGGAGGACCGCCAGGGCCGGCTGGCAGCTCAGGGCCTCCAGGGCAGCGCAGAGGACAGTCAGCAGGTGGTACATGGTGTGCGGGGGGGGGACAGGACCCTGGGAGATGGGGGAGCAGGGAGAAGCCTTGGGTTGGGGGGGTGAGGAGGGTGCGGAGGGGCCCCAGAAGAAGCTGGGGTATATGTTGGGGCACGGGGGGGGGGGCGAGATGGAAGATGCACTGGGAGATGGCACCGGATGGGGGGGTACAGTGGGTCCCGTGAGACAGCCCCGGGTAGGGGGAATGGAGGGGCTCAGCAGATGGCACTGGGTGGCGGGGGGGGGGGCCACAGAAGGGTCCCTTGACACGGCGCAGAGTTGCGGAGGGAGGTCAGGGCATCTGGGCCCCGTTAGCTGGTTCCTTCTTGTGGTTATAAAAAATGGATCAATCCGTATAAAAGAATCCGAGAGAGAAATCTGCAGAGAGAGAGAGAGAGATGGGGGAGTCGGCAGCTATCACACCATGACCCCAACTAGCAGAACCTCATCCTCACTCCTGGGACAGGCTATTTTCCCCAGAGCCTCGGCTTCCGGAGTCATGAGCTATGGCAGATCTGTTCCCCAGAGCCCAGCGGGGGCAGATCGGGGGATGGCCAGAGCACTGCCCAGACACAGTCACCGAGATCGGGGCCCTGTCACGCCAGGCGCTGCCCAGACACAGAGTCGCCGAGATCGGGGTCCCGTCAGGCCAGGTGCTGCCCAGAGACAGAGTCACTGAGATCGGGGCCCTGTTTAGGGTGACCAGACGTCCCGATTTTATAGGGACAGTCCTGATATTTGGGGCTTTTTCTTATATAGGCTTCTTTTACCCCCCACTCCCTGTCCTGATTTTTCACACTTGCTGTCTGGTCAGCCTAGCCCTGTTGCGCCAGGCACTGCCCAGGCACAGAGTCACTGGGATCGGGGCTCCATCGTACCCCAGCACTGTGATACCCCTGCATCCCCTCTGCCATATTATAGCCCCTGGGAACCCCAGATCTGAGACACCACTGCGCCCTGGTGTCGGATTCTTTAGTGGTTATTGATTATTATTGATTTCCAATGAATTACTAGTTTAAAGAGCTGGGGGATTGTAGGGGTCTAGTCCCAGCAACAGGCACAACAAAATCAAGGGGATTGAGGCTGGGATCCCCAAAGTGCGACACGTTGAGGGGAAAGCAAAACTTAAGGCAACTTTTAGGGCGCCATTTGTAAAGCCACAGATGCTCCAAGCCACATAAAAATGGAGCAGAGAGAAGGCGGATGAGGCAATATCTGTTATCGGACCAACTTCCGTTGGAGAAAGAGACCAGCCGTCCAGCTCTAGAGAGCTTGTCTCTGGGTCTGGGAAAGGCACTCAGAGTGCAGCTAAATACAAGGTTGGGCAGAGAGGTTAGCGTCAGTGGTGAGCGCACATTCAAAATGATCTCCACCAATGGGAGAAATGGTCTGAAGTCCATAGGATGAAATTCAATAAGCACCCATGCAAAGCGCTCCACTTAGGAAGCACAATCAGTTACACACATACAAAATGGGAAATGACGGCCTAGGAAGGAGTATGGAGGAAAGGGATCTGGGGTCAGAGTGGATCACAAGCTAAAGATGAGTCAACAGGGTAACGCTGTTGCAAAAAAACCCAACATCCTTCTGGGATGTATTGGCAGGAGTGTTGTAAGCAAGACACGAGAAATAATTCTTCCGCTGTACTTCACACTGATTAGGCCTCAACTGGAGTATTGGGTCCAGTTCTGGGCGCCACGTTTCAGGAAAGATGTGGAGAAATTGGAGAAAGTCGAGAGAAGAGCAACAAAAATGATTCAGGTCTAGAAAACATGAGCTATGAGGGAAGATTGAAAAAAACAAACCAGGTTTGTTTAGTCTGGAGAAGAGAAAACTGAGAGAGGACGTGATAACAGTTTTCAAGTTCATAAAAGGTTGTTACAAAGAGGAGGGAGAAAATTCTTGTTAACCCCTGAGCAGGGCCGGCTTTAGCAGGTGCGGGGCCCCACGCCGGGACGCAAATTGTCTCGCCTCCCCCCCACCCCAACTCCGCCCCGCCCCCTGACTCCACCCCCTCACTGCCCCATTGGATCCCTCCCCAAATCCCCGCCCTGGCCCCGCGTCTTCCCCAAGCACACGCCGCATTCCTCCTCCTCACCCCTCCCTCCCAGGCTTGTGCTGATCAGCTGTATGGTGGTGCAATGCTGGAGGGAGGGGGGAGAAGCAGGACGCGGCTTTTTTTTTTTTTTTTCCCGCTCTGCCAGCAGCCCCGGATGTTGCGGGGCCCTCTTAGGTGCGGGACCCCATTCCGGTGAATCGGTCAAATCGGCTTAAAGCTGCCCCTGCCCCTGAGGATAGGACAAGAAGCAATGGGCTTAAATTGCAGCAAGGGCAGTTTAGGTTGGACATTAGGAAAAACTTCCTAGCTGTCAGGGTGGTTGAGCACTGGGATAAATTGCCCAGGGAGGTTGTGGAATCTCCATCAGCACCACCCGCCTCAGAGATTTACAGGACAACGGATGCCCCTCGGAGAGCCGCCCTGGATGCATGGCCAAACACAGCGAGTTCATCCTCAGCCGTGACAGTTGTACATCTGACAACAAACACTTGGTTCAAACCATGGGCACTCAGATGGCTCCCCTACAGGCCGACCCTCTTCATGGGCCACCTCCTGGGAGAATTTCTGGACAAATGCACCACAAAACCAATGATGCACCTGAGCTACATCAATGATATTTTCCTCCTGTGGGCAGACGGCCCAACCTCCCTCGTCGATTTCCACCACAGCTTCAACAACCATCCCTAGAACACTGCCACACTAGCATCAACTTCCTGGGCTCCACAGTCCTCTTCAACTCTAGAACCCGACAGACAACCATATACAAGAAACCCACGGATCACCCAGCTACCATCCCAGAGAGGGCCGGCTTTAGGAAGTGCGGGGCCCGATTCGAATACCTGGCAGCGGTCCGGGTCTTCGGCGGCGGATCCTTCACTCGCTCCAGGTCTTTCGCAGCACTGAAGGACCCGCCGCCAAAATGCCGCCGAAGACCCGGAGCGAGTGAAGGATCCGCCGCCGAAGTGCCGCCGAAGACCTGGACCGCCACCGGGTGAGTAAAAATTAAAAAGTTAGGCACTCTACTTTAGGGCGCGGGGCCCTCTTAGGCGCAGGCGCGGGGCCCTCTTAGACTCAGGGCCCGATTCGGGGGAATCGGCCTAAAGCCAGCCCTGATCACAGATCCACTCACCACCCCAAACACAACAAGGGGTCTGGTATCTGCAGCCAGGCATTCCGATACCGCAGAATACACTCTGAGAAGGAAGTCCAGGATATTCATCTTAACACGCTGAAAACCGCCATCACCAAACAAAGACACGCTGCCAGAAAAGTCGATCGCATCATGGAACCGATGAGCCAAATACCCCGAGAGAACCTCCTTCAATACAGAAATAAAACCTCCCATGACTGCACACGCCTAGTTAAGAACATAAGCACGGCCAAACTAGGTCAGACCAAAGGTCCATCTAGCCTTGTATCCTGTCTTCCAACAGTAGCCAATGCCAGGTGGCAATTACAGGCTAGGGACACCATCCCTGCCCATCCTGGCTAATAGCCATTGATGGACCTGTCCTCCATGAATTTATCTAGTTATTTTTTGAACCCTGTTATAGTCTTGGCCTTCACAACATCCTCTGGCAAAGAGTTCCACAGGTTGACTGTGCGTTGGGTGAAGAAATACTTCCTTTTGTTTGTTTTAAACCTGCTACCTATTAAACTAACGCCCCACAACTACAACCCATACTCGATGGGGACCCCATCCTGAGAGAAATCTTTTCTGAACCTCCTCTTCTGGCCTTCCAACAACCCACCAACCTTTCCAAGCTTATCATCAGAAGCAAGCTCCCCACAGACCAGGACCCACCAACTCAAAGCAGCACCAGACCTGGCCAGAACAACAGATGCAAAACCAGCAGCCATATCTCCACCACTACAGTGATCAACACCTTTCAAGATCCAAGGGTCTTACACATGCCTGTCACAAAACGTGGTGTCCCCCATCTAGTGGAACAAATACCCCAGTGACAGCAATGTGGGTGAAGCCAGGCCATCCGATGCTTCACCCAAAACTTGCCTTGGCAAGGAATTGATACCGATGATCTTAAGTGAAGATGGGTAATAGACTAATCTGTCGCAGAACACTCCCCAACATTACTAGGGTGAGTAAGTTAGAGATGGGCATTTGTATGAATATCCACAGCACCCCTCCGTCCCAGACTGCCATGTAAGGGGGAGATCCAGACCATCAGACTCGTCTGCCATGCCAGGGACGGAGTAGGATGCCCATCTGTTTCGCTACCACCAGCTCCCCAAGAAAGGGTGTGAGTCTGTCCACAGAACAGTACCAAATAGCAGCGTAATATTCTATTACTGCAACATTTTACTAGACAGGGCTGTTGCAGCCATGTTGGCCCCAGGATATTTGAGAGACAAGGCAGGTCTGGTCATATCGTTCACCGGACCAACTTCTGACGGGGAGAAAGACACGTTTTCGCGCTGCCCAGAGCCCTTCTCCGGGTCCAGGAAAGGCCTAGCAAAGTTCGGAACGGATGCTCCCTGCCTTGCCTTATGAACGCGGCGGCCGGGTTTCCGGGTAGGACTCAGAGGTGGGCTCCGGCGTGATCACTTTGGGAAAAGGGTTCACCCCCAGGAGACAGGGTGTTTTTCTCCTAGAATACCCCAACGTGGTATCAGTTCAATGTTCCTGTGATTGGCCAGTAGCATTTGGTACAGATGCCCCCCAATGTTGTCAGCACCCCAAAATTCTGCGTCACAATTGAGTCCCTTATGCTAAGGTTCAAGGCTTCAAATTAGACCATAAAGCCTCAAACGACGGGCCTAGGGAGTCCTTAAGTTACTGTTAAATGAAAAGCTAAGTTACCTCTCTGGGCTACAGTCTCCTCTCCTGTATCACAGCCCCTAGGTACCCCCAGATCTGAGACACCCTGTGCCCCCTCTGCTGTATCACAGCCCCTGGGTACCCCCAGCTCTGAGACACCCCTGTGCCCCCTCTGCTGTATCACAGCCCCTGGGTACCCCCAGCTCTGAGACACCTCTGCCTGCCCTCTGCTGTATCACTGCCCATGGGAACCCACAAACCTGAGACAACCCTGGGTCTCCTCTGCTTCATCACAGCCTCTGGTTACACCCAGATCTGAGACACCCCTTTGTCCCCTCTGCTGCATCACAGCACATGGGTACCCCAATATCTGAGACCCCCTGTCATTCTCTGCTGTATCACAGCCCCTGGAAACCCCCAGCTCTGAGACACCCCATCTCCCTCTGCTGTATCACAGCCCCCGGGTATCCCCAGATGTGAGTGTGACAAAGTGGGGGGTTCCTTGTTTTTCCTTGCTTTTCCAATGGTTTGCATGCAGAGGGGGTGGGACTCAGTTTCCCTGGGTGTTGCTGGTTTAACGAGGTGATGGAAGAGGGAGTTTGTTGTTATAGAGGACCAGCGAGGGAACTTGGGACCCCAGCTAATGGCCTGGAGAATGGATACCCCAGCGACTGGTGACTGGGAGGCCCAGCTCAGGAGTCGCAGCCGGTTCTGGCCAGTGGGAGGACAATGGGCTGTGAAGAGAGGACCCCGGTGACCTGACCAGCCGGTTTGAGCCAGAGGGAGCCAGAGGACAGAAGAGGGGAGAGGAGTCCCAGGCGCCCCTGTTTACCTGGAGAGAAGACAATGGACAGAGGTGAGGCTTCGGGCCGGGGATCTCGGATGCCCAGCTGGGAAGTAGGTGGGCTCTGGCCTGGAGAGAGGGGGCAGGCAGAGCCCACCTGGATGCAGGGGAGACTGGGATGTGCTGTGCTGAGGGAGGCCAGGCCTGAGGCCCTGAGAGTTTCCTGTGCTGGGTTCAGATGCTCAATAAACCCTCCTGTTTTACGCTGGCTGAGAGTCACTCCGGGCTAGAGATCAGGTTGCATTATTCCCTCTGGGAGCGGAGGCCCAGGGGGTCCAGAGCGAGTGGACTCCCTGAGGGGGTCAACAGCGAGAGACAGACGTGCTAAGGCTCCGAGAGGTGCGGCTCCAGGAGGTGGAGGGGCTTAACCCCGGGAGAGAGTGGACCCCCGAGAAGGGCTGTCGCACTGAAGGGGGTTCCCCCCACGGACCACACGGGGCCAAGAGTGGGCGCAACCTGTGAGTCTGGGACAATATGAGACACCCCTGCCTCCCCTCTGCTGCATCACAACTCCTAGGAACCCCAAAATCTGAGACGCCCCTGTGTCCACTCGGCTGTATCACAGCACCCAGGTACCCCCTGATCTCAGACACCCCTGTCTTCCCCTACTGTATCAAAGCCCCTGGTTACCCCCAGATCCGAGACACCCCTGTGACCCCTGTGCTCTATCACAGCGCCCGGTACCCCCAGACCTGAGACACCCCTGTGTTCCCTCTGCTGTATCACAGCCCCTGGGTGCCCCAGATCTGAGACACCCCGTCTTCCTCTGCTGTATCACAGACCTCATGTACCCCCAGATCTGAGACACCCCTTTGTCCCCTCTGCTGTATTACAGCCCCAGGACCCACCAACTCAAAGCAGCACCAGACCTGGCCAGAACAACAGATGCAAAACCAGCAGCCATATCTCCACCACTACAGTGATCAACACCTTTCAAGATCCAAGGGTCTTACACACGTCTGTCACAAAACGTGGTGTCCCCCATCCAGTGGAACAAATACCCCAGTGACAGCAATGTGGGTGAAGCCAGGCAATCCCCAGGAGTCCCCAGATCTGAGACACCCCTTCGTCCCCTCTGCTGTATCACAGCCCCCAGATCTGGGAAACCCCTGCACCCCCTCTGCTGTATCACACTCCTGGGAACCCTGAGATTTGAGACTCCCCTGTGTGACTCTTAGTGGATGTGTGAATCTACAGCAGGGTATTAGTTAGGGGCATGTGTGTGTGTGTGTTCTTGTGTTTGCATGGCTGGGGCAGTGCATTGAGGGGCGCTAGGTGTGTTTGTGTGTCACTGAGTTTGTCTTACTGAGTTTGTGTCCCTCTCACCCTATTGTCGACACTCACCTTCTTCAGGACGTGTGGAGAAGCTCTGAGGGTGAGCGGGAGGGTTATGGAAGTGTGTTACAGTGTGTTCGGGTGTGACTGTGTGTCAGCATGTGTAGCTGCGAGGGTGTGTTATCGCGTGTGTGAGTCTGTGTGTTTACAGGTGTGTTCTGGACCTCAGCGTTTGTGTCTTTGTGGCTGGGTGACAATCTGCATGGGTTGGAGTCTTTGGGTGTGTGATGGTGTTTCTGGAGCACTGTGCCTGTGTTTGTGCGTAGTTCATTGTGTTCCTTTGGGTGCGTGTAGTTTCTTGTGTGTCTCTGTGCATGTGTGTGTGTTTGCACATAGTTCATTGTGTCCCTCTGTGTGTGTGCGTAGTTCATTGTGTCCCCATGTTTGTGTGTCTGCGTGTAGTTCGTGTCCCCGTGTTTGTGTGTGTGTGTAGTTCGTTGTGTTCCTGTGTGCGTGCGTGCATAGTTCATTGTGTCCCTGCATGTGTGTACACATGCGTAGTTCATTGTGTTTCTGTTTGTGTGTGGTTTGTTTTGTCCCTGTGTCTCTCTGTGTGTGTAGTTCATTGTGTCTCTGTGTGTGTAGTTCATTGTGTCCCCGTGTGTGTGTGTGTAGTTCATTGTGTCCCTGTGTGTGTAGGTCATTGTGTCCCCGTGTGTGTGTGTGTAATTCATTGTGTCCCTGTGTGTGTAGTTCATTGTGTCCCGGTGTTTGTGTGTGTGTGTGTGTGTGTAGTTCATTGTGTCTCTGTGTGCGTAGTTCGTTGTGTCCCTGTGTGTGTGTGTAGTTCATTGTGTCCCCGTGTGTGTGTGTAGTTCATTGTGTCCCTGTGTGTGTAGGTCATTGTGTCCCCGTGTGTGTGTAATTCATTGTGTCCCGGTGTTTGTGTGTGTGTGTGTGTGTGTAGTTCATTGTGTCTGTGTGCGTAGTTCGTTGTGTCCCTGTGTGTGTGTGTGTGTAGTTCATTGTGTCCTTGTGTGTGTAGTTCGTTGTGTCCCGGTGTTTGTGTGTGTGTGTAGTTCGTTGTGTCCCTGTGTGCGTAGTTCGTTGTGTCCCCATGTGTGTAGTTCATTGTGTCCTGGTGTTTGTGTGTGTGTGTAGTTCGTTGTGTCTCTGTGTGCGTAGTTCGTTGTGTCCCTGTGTGTATGTGTAGTTCATTGTGTCCCTCTGTGTGTGTGTGTGTGTGTGTGTGTGTGTAGTTCGTTGTGTCCCTGTGTGCGTAATTCCTTGTGTCCCCGTGTGTCTCTGCAGCAGGTGTCTGCCATTCACTCTCCATCTGTCTCTTTCATCCTCCCTTTGTGTCTCAGCCTCCATTTCTCTCCCCTTCCTGCTCCCGTCTGCCCTGCACTCGGTGCCCCCCGGGGCCCGCCTGACCCAGCGCAGCCCCCGCCTCGCCATGCACCCCATCACCCTCCTCTGGCGTCTTCTCACCTCCCTGGCCCTGCCATGACCCTGCGCCTTCGATGCCCGGGCCACCGCACGCCCCCACCGCAGGGGGGTCCTAGCCCAGCCATGGCTGTGACACGGGGGCTGGGAAGACACGGACACTTCAGCTATCCCACAATGCACAGCCACCCATTGGCCAATTACCCATAATCCTCTGCTCCCCTTGCTCACACAATGCCCCTGTGTTGGCCAATTACCCACAAGCCATTGCTCCTGCTTCCTGACAGAGCCACTAAGAAAGCGGAGATCCCAGAATGACCTCTGATCGGTCAATTACCCACAATCCCCTGCTCCTGGCTGCGTGGCTATGGGGCAGGCATTCCCAGAATGCCTCCGGCAGGGGCAATTATCCACAATCCCCTGCTCCTGGCAGCGTAGCTATGGGGCAGACTTTCCCAGAATGTCCCTTGCAGGGGCAATTACCCACAATCCCCTGCTCCTGGCCAGTAGAAGGGGGAGCTGGGTGTGGGGAGGTCCCCCCATAGCCTAGCTGCTCCGATCGCCCCATGGCTAACCCAGCATAGGGAGCCCTGCTTGTGCCAGTGAAAGGGGGCCAAACCCAGCAGCGCCCGGCTGCCGCACCCTGGAAACCAGGCAGGGTCTGGGGCTCACCGAGCCAGTCGCCCCCTCACGGGTTGCAAAAGCACAGGGGGCTGGTCCTAGATGTGTGACTGCCATGCCCGTACCCGCACCGCTGCACAGCTCCCCGTGGGTTCTCCACACCCAGACAGGTTCCCTGGGGCGGCTACCTCGGGAAAGAGACGGGCCCGGGAAAACCTGGGCAGGTGGTGACCCTCATCCCTGCTGCCCTGTCAGAGCCGGGGAGAGAACCCAGGAGTCCTGGCTCCCAGCCCCCCTGCTCTAACCATTAGACCCCACTCCTCTCCCAGACCTGTATGGGGGAGGGGGAACCCAGGGATCCTGACTCCCAGTGCACCCCCGCCTCTAAGCACTAGACCCCACTCCCTTCCCAGAGTCAGGGAGAGAACCCAGGAGTCCTGAGATGGGCTCCTTGGCCAGGTCGTTCTGTGTGGGTCCCCACTGACGCCCGCCCCACCCCACACCCAGCAGTGGGGGTGTTCCCTGGGGCCTGCTGATCCCTCAGGATCGGGCCCTGCCATGAACCCCCCCCCCTCCTCATTCATCCGACAGCTTCCTGGAGCCCAAAGGATCCAGGCAGCCTGTGCTGTTTCCATGGCGACAGCTCCATGGAAACTGCAGGCCCATCCCCCACTTCGTCGCTTCCCCTCCCCCCCATCCCCCTTCCCCTTCAGAGAGCAGGGGTGTGGGGGGGGGTACACACCCCAGCCCTGCCAATGCCCCACTGGAGCTAATGGGCTTTCACAGGGCCCTGGGGGGTGGCAGGACCGCAGAAGGGCCCATCAGCCCCACACACAGGGGTCAGAGCCAGTTCCTGAGCCCCACACATCTGTCTGTCCATCCTCCGTCCCCACACCTCTGTCTGCCCATCCCCACACCTCTGTCTGTCCGTCCTCCATCCCCACACCTCTGTCTGTCCGTCCTCCATCCCCACACCTCCGTCTGCCCATCCCCACATGTCTGTCTGTCCGTCTTCCATCCCCACACCTCTGTCTGCCCATCCCCACACGTCTGTCTGTCCGTCTTCCATCCCCACACCTCTGTCTGCCCATCCCCACACGTCTGTCTGTCCGTCTTCCATCCCCACACCTCTGTCTGTCCGTCCTCCATCCCCACACCTCTGTCTGCCCATCCCCACACCTCTGTCTGTCCTCCATCCCCACACCTCTGTCTGTCCGTCCTCCATCCCCACACCTCCGTCTGCCCATCCCCACATGTCTGTCTGTCCGTCTTCCATCCCCACACCTCTGTCTGCCCATCCCCACACGTCTGTCTGTCCGTCTTCCATCCCCACACCTCTGTCTGTCCGTCCTCCATCCCCACACCTCTGTCTGCCCATCCCCACACCTCTGTCTGTCCTCCATCCCCACACCTCTGTCTGTCTGTCCTCCATCCCCACACCTCCGTCTGCCCATCCCCACACGTCTGTCTGTCCGTCCTCTGTCCCCACACCTCTGTCTGTCCATCCTCCATCCCCACACCTCTGTCTGTCCATCCCCACACCTCCGTCTGCCCATTCCCACACGTCTGTCTGTCCGTCCTCCATCCCCACACCTGTCTGTCCGTCCTCCATCCCCACATCTCTGTCTGCCCATCTTCACACGTCTGTCTGTCCATCCTCTGTTCCCCACACATCTGTCTGTCCATCCCCACACACATCTCTCTGTCCATCATCCATCCCCCCCCACACCCATCTGTCTGTCTGTCCGTCCATCCATCCATTCGGCCATCCATCCTCACCCCCCTCCATCCATCTCTCCGTCTAGCCCATGCCCCACATCAGGAGCGATTCCACCCCACAGGGAGCTCGCACCCGGCGTGTGCACCATCCCTGGCCCAACTGTCTGGGCGTTAACCAGTCAGCTGCGGGGGGCAAACACCCATTGACAGCAACAGCGGGACAAGTCCCTGAAGGAGAACGTAAGGAGGCTGCTGACTTTCAATGCCCGAAGTATGTACACACCTGCACACGCACACTCTCGTGCCCCGCCTCGCACAACCATTCATGCACACACACCTGTGCACTCACACACGGGCCCACACATTCGTTCCCCAGCACTCACGAGTGCCCTAACGGACAACATGCAGCCCTCACGCCTGTACAATCACTGACACACACACACGCACACAGACACTCCGCCGTGCACACCCATTGACGCACACACACGCGGCTGCTCAGCCGTGCAGTCCTGGACACATGGACACTCCGCCATGCACAATCACAGACACACGCACACTCAGCCGTGCACACCGGTCCCAATCTCCGACAAGGACTCTGCAATCAACAGTAAGGAGATCACAGGGGAGGCGGGACGATTGTACGCCTCCGTCGGCCGTGTGCTTCAGCCTTGTATCTCACCACCTAAACTTATACGTGGTGCATAAAGCCACCCATGGATTACGTCTTGGCAGCAGCAGGGCAAAGGCTAACACTTCCCTAAACCGGCCGGAGACAGTCTTTGTTTGCACATCCTCGGCCAGAGATCCCACGTATGGCTTAGCTTGTCACCTATTGTACCGATTCTGCGGCTAAACAACAACCGGCCTACCCGTGTGTTTGGCCTTGTGTTCCCTCCAGGCCCACTGAAACATGTGCCGGTTCGTACTCAACAGCCAGGTTACCGCTAAGGGGGTGGGTGTGTGTGTGTGTGTGTGTGTGTGTGTGTGTGTGTGTGTGTGTGTGTGTGTGTGTGTGTAACAACCCATCTAGGGCTTGTTACCGGGAGACTCACTCACCCTAATAACGCAGGGTGGCTGTCGCCACCGGAAACAGGCCAAAGAAAGCCCCGGCGAGCGAGCATCCCAGGATCCTTTGCAGTTAAGCTAACTTTAAGGAGCGGCATTTTACTGAGCCTTGTGCAGATTTCACCATGGCGGCAAGCGATGTTATAATGCTAGAATGCGAGGGGCGTGACTGATAACAGCCCCCCTAAAAGGGGGATAAACATTGAGGTGTTGAGGCCGTTGGACACAAGACAACGGAGAATGTCGAAATCAACCGAAGAGCAGACAGAGGCTGCACCAAAAGAAGGAAATAGATCAGGCCTGGAAGGATACCAAAGAGGAACGAGGATATAATTACCCTCGGCCGGGATGCAGGCTGGCAGAGAACGACCATCGTCCAGGACTGTCGGTGCACCTTTCTTTGCCAACTGGCAATCAATAAATCCAATCCAGGTAGATTTATCGAACGAATCCCACCTCTAAGCCCAGAGAAATGCCCGGTTATCAATGAATTGGGTATTGATTATCGGCAACTGACCGATCGTCGATGAGTCGCTCTTAACAGTCGTTGACACACAACGCACGTGCAAGGGCGCACACCCGGCCACCGGCGCACATTTCTAGGCATGTACACACGGCACCTGTTTCCTTAAAGAGGAATAAACATGTCAAAAGCCCGGAAGATGCGGCAACGAGGTTTTTTTTTTTTTTTTTTTTTAATGGCTCATCAGCTTCGTATGCTCCAGCCAGGAAAATACCAAAGAAGTCATCTTGCATCAGTTTGACTCAGGGTATGTAAGAGAGAGAGAGAGAGCATTAGATGGTGTGTGCGCGTTTGTGTCTGTGTGATAGAAAATGCCAATAGATCCTGCATGGTGTATTTGCTGGAGGTCTTAAGCCGAGAATTACGAAGAGAAAAGCTGGATATATTCAGATGCTTTGGATTCGTATTAAAAATAACTACCACACACACACACAATATGGGACACACACATACACACACACACCCCACTTCAGCAATGTACACACAAATTGTCTCACGCACACACAAAGCGGAAACCACACACAACACACAACACCCCCACAAAGCACAGATGCTGTGTGTCTCACACGCTGACACAAACTGGAGTGCACACATGGCCACCAGCCATGACACACACGCCCCAATAGTCATCACAAGCACATCACACGCATACACATGCACACCAAGTCATGCACACAAAAAACAACAGCAGCAGCACATGCACACCACCCCAAACCTTGACACACAATCAACACAAGCTTTCCTTGCACGCAATCACAGACAAACCAAAAGCAGTACACACACACACACACACAGTTAACACAAACCTTGACATACCCCCAACTCTCACACACACTCAACAATAGCAGCACATACAATCAACACAAAGATTGACACACAACTGAACCCTCTCTCACACACACACTCAGCACAAACTGTGACACACTACTCTCTCTCACACGCACAAACACATCCCTTGACACAATCCCAACTCTCACACACAACCAACACAAACCTTTACACACACAACCAGCACAGACTGACACACAACTGAACTCTCTCTCACACATTCAGCACGTTTGACACACACACACAAACCAACACAAACTTTGACACAACCAAACACACACACACGGACTCAACCCAACCCCCAGTTCACACATACAATCAGCACAAACCTTGACACACACGCACACATACTCTCTCGCTCTACACACACACACCCAACACAACCCTCGACACCCACCCACCCACTCTCTCACACACAACCCTTGACACACACAACTCACACACATGCACAATCCTTGACACACAGCCCAACTCGCTCACACACACTCAACACAACCCTCGACACCTTCCCCCCCGCCAACTCTCACACAATCAGCACAAACCATGATGCACGCACCGGCATTAGCGCATACACACACACACACACACAACCCAGCGCCCAGGCCAGCCTGCAATCGAGACACTCACACAAACGCAAGGCACCCATCCCGTGTGACACCCATCTCTTAGCGTGCCCCCCTCTGCCCGAGGACGGCACCCAAGAACTAAGCCCATGGGGGCATCAGCCGCTCTGAGAAAACACACACACACACACACAATTACAGCCTCCCTCTGTGCTTAATTTGTAATGAAAGAGGTACCAGGGCTAGGAATTGCCAAGCCAGAGGTACCGGGGCTCAGCCCTGGCCCAAGTTAAGCATTGCCCACCATCCCTCCCCTCTGCCGCGGCTCATGCCCCCCCCCCCCGAATGCGCCCATCCACACCCGGCTTCCCTTGAGGAAGGTGCCCAAGTGGGGGCCACGCCGTAACTGGCACAGGTGGCAAATGGGGTGGAGTGGTGCCTTGGCACGGGGGCTCGCTCTTACCTCAATCCGCTGGTAGAAAAAAAGCTCCCGTTTACAAAACCCCAAGTGCCTTTACTTCTGCTTGGAAAAAAATCGCAGCTGCAGATGCAAAAAAGATTTTTTTTTAAATGGAGGAGGGGGGGGGATGAAAGAGCCGGTGCCCAGCGCCCCCAATTCGTGCCCGGCGCCCCCTCGTCTAGCCCCGACTTGGACAGAGGCCAGTGCCCCACCCCTCCCACCCCTCTTTTTCCCTACAAAAAAAAAATCTTTCTGCACTTTCTATTAAACCCCCCCCAAATTCTTGGCTGGGGAGGGGAAGCCAGCGGGTGAATTAGACATTCTGCTGGGGCTATGCCATTGGCTGGCCAGCCTTGGAATGGGGAGGGGGGAGAGGGTTTCCATTGGTGGAGGCTGCCCAATGGGTGGGTAATTACAACCCCCCCCAGACCTCTTTTTTCCCAATCCCTGGAAATCCCCCCCCTTCACTCTGCTCTCTGCTCCCCCCACCCTGGGAAGCGGGTGTGTGTGGGGGAAAGGTTTCATTAACAAAAAGGGTGAACTCCCAGCTTCTGATTGGCTGAGGAGAGGGATGCAGGAGCACCTGATTGGCCGGGGCGGGTTGTCCATCTCCATCCTTTTTGCAGCGTTCGGTTGGGAAGGGGGGGTTGGGGGGCTGGTGGCTGGTTTAGCTTAAAGGGGTGGGGTTGATCGGGGGAGGGGGGCAGAGAGAGAAGGAAACTCCGTGGGGCGGCACAATAAATTGAGAGAGAAGCAAGTAAATGGGGATGAAGAGACAGCAAGCAAGCCGGCCATGACCCTGTAACTTTTGGGGCATCTTGCTAACTCCCCTCCCAAGGCCCCCATGGGATGCCTCACCCACAGGGCTGGCTCCTCCTCACCAATTATTCCTGGGCCCATGATTAAAGCAAAAGAAGGTGAGTTGCAGTGTGCAGAGAAGGGGCCAGACCCCCCGAGCCACGGCCGGGTGGAAAGGCGGGACAGGCGTGGGGGGGAGGGGGCTGGAACTTGGGGGAGCTTGTCAAACTCACTCACTAGCTATTTTGGGGAGATGCTGAGTTTGGCCGATGAAGGCATGACATTTTGATGAAAAAAAAAAAAACCTAAAAACCCTAGACCGCTAGAAAATGACCCTGGCCCTTGCTCCGTGGACTAAAAACTGGCTAACTGATAGATCTCAGTATATAGTTACGAACAGGGAATCATCATGGAGTGGGTCTGTTTCCCAGGGGGTTCCCTCAGGACTCAGTCCTGGGCCCTCCGCTGTTCAACATTTTTATCAACGGCCTGGAAGAAAACATATGCTCACCCCTGATGAGTTTTGTACGACGATTGGGGGAAAGTAACCAATGCAGCGGGTGGGTCAGCGATTCAGAGCAACCGGGCGCAAAGAAACAACGGGCGTTTTAATACAGGTAAAGGCCAACACGTCCACCTAGGAGCAAAGGATGTTGGCCACGCTTACAGGCTGGGGGACTCTCTCCTGGGCAGGAGCGACTCTGAGAAACATTTGGACACCAATCAGCTGACCCTGAACGCCCCGGGCGATGCCGAGGCCAGAGGGCTAACAGGATCCTGGGATGCGCAAACAGGGGCATCTCAAGTCAGCGCAGAGAGGCTATTGGGCCTCTGGATTTGGCCCAGTTCTGGTGCCAACCGTTCAAGAAAGACGGCGATAAATTGGAGCGGGTTCACAGAAGAGCTATGAGAATGCTTGGAGCAATGGACTCCAGGAGCCCAAGCTAGAAAAGGTTAAGGGGTGACTCAATCCCCGTCTTCATGGGGAACAAATATTGGATAATGGGCTCTTCGTCTAGCAGAGTTGGACTTGAAGCTAGGCCAACCGTGCCTGGAAATCAGGTTCAAATTTTGAGTCGTGCGAGTAATTCACCGTGGGGACACTTTCCCAAGGACTGCGGTGGATTCTCCAGCATCGGCCATTTTTAAATCAAGACCGGACGTTTTTCTAAACGCTCTGCGCTGGGAATTATTCGGGGCCGGTCTCTGGCCTGGATGATCCAGGGGGTCAGACGGGACAGTCACAACGGGTCCCCTGTGAAGGAGAAACTGAGGCACAAAGAAAGGCAGCAACTTTCCCAAGGTCACCCAAAGGAGAAGTGGGAATAAAACCCAGTGTCCGGAGTGCCAGCCCAGGGCTCTTCCCGCTAGCCCACACTGCCTGTAGCCCAAGAAGAACGAGACTTCTTAGGTGCACCCCAGAGGTGGACGCATTTGCTGCACAATTTTGACAGCGAAAGAAACACCACGGAAACCCGAAAAAGGACTTGAATGGGGATCCCCAGCAGGCCACCGAGTCCCCCAGGAGTTCTTCCTGCTAGAAGGATAACAACCTACTATTGCTACCCGCTCACGGAGCCGCTTTTTTCCCTGTTTTCAGCGCTGGAGGTCCCAGGTCCAAATTCCCCAGGGCCGGGAGATGCTGTAGCCGGAGGGGCTGAGGATAGAAAGGGATTGGAGGGCGAGCTGGGGGAGGCACTAGGGGTTCAGGAAAGGTGGGGTCTGGATCTCAGCTCTAGCCAGGCCCCTTACACCCCCTGCAGCCCCCCCACAACTCATGCCAGGCCCCTTCCCTGCCCCAACAGGCCCTTGTTCACCCCCAGCCGGGAGGCAGACCCTTCTATAACTGAGCCCAGCTATGCAGCATCTCTCCGCCCCTCCTCCAGCTGCTCCCTGTCCTCGCCTCTCTACCCATGCCCGGGCCTGGCACCGGTGCCCCTGGGTTTGCTTATGCTCCCAGCTGGCACTGGGCATCTGGCTGCATCGGCGTTTGGAAACGGGACATACTGCTGGCTTGCCCGGTGAGGTGACAGCATCCGGGGCGGGGGGGGGGGGGAATGGATGGGATGGAGGGATGCACCCCCTAGCCCCAGGCTGGGGAGACAGGGTGCTGGGGGGGACAGGACAGGATCTGGTTCCCCCCCAATCCAGCAGCCCCCCCCCCAGTGCCAGCACTGACCCAGGCTTCCCTCCATGTAGCTCTGCAAGCCGCTGCACCCGCCAGGCCTGGATAACCTTTACAGCCCAGCCTGTGCCGCCCGCGCCCGCTCCGGCCCCTGAGGCTGCGTTGGCATAAACAGGCCAGGGGACGCACTTCATGCCAGCGACACTGTTAACCCTCTGAGAGATCAGCCTCACCAGGGCAACGGAACTGGATTCCCCATGGGTGGGAATGCACAGCAGGCTGGTTAATCTGCATTAGAAACCCTCGCTTAATTCGGTTCAGGATTTGTCTACATGGGGACACTTGGGAAGGTTAATCCAGATCAACTCCATCTCTGGATTCAAAGTGGATTTGTTAAACCTTATTAAGCTCCTGCGCGAATGCGCCCATTCCAAATTCAAGTGCCCTGATTTCGCTTTAGCTTCTTGCAGTGAAACCGAACTAAACCTGTCCACACAGGGATAAAATGCGGTTTAACTCATCCACTTACAGAATTAATTTGGATTAACTGTCCAGAGGGCCCCTCTTATAGACAAACTATTAACCCTTTATCACCTTTTGTAATGACATGTAGAGCCATTTTAAATCCATGGGCAGATGCATATTCAGAATTAAAATGTCCCGAATTTGATTTAGTTTAATTCACTTTCAAAGGGAACTGAAAAGAGGCGGCTGCAATGTGGTGCCAAGCGAGGGGTCCCTGTATAACCAGGCCAATGCCCCAGCCCAGGGGCCATGGCCCGGCCCTGGACGAGGGGTTCCCGTATACCCACCCCCATGCCCCTAACCCAGAGGGGCTGTGTGCGGGGGCGGGGGCTCCTAGGTTGCTCTCTGAGGCTGGGATGCCGGGGGGCAGAGAAGGGGGAGGGGCTGTTGCTGGAATCAGCAAAATGTGGCAATTTGCTCAATTAACCGATGTTCCCGGCGTGGAACATAATCCCGTTGTCATGGAGACGGCAGCGCCACGGTAACCGCCTGGGTCTTTGTTCCAGGCCTGCCCCTGTTGGAGGCTGGCACTAAGAGCAATAGGAGTGTGTGTGTGGGGCGGGGAACCCTGGGGGGAGCTGAGCACGGCTGGCCCCCACCAAGAGGGGAACGTGGGAGGGGGGTCAGAGGGGTGGGACCTGGGGGCTGATGGGGAGAGGGCAGGGGACACATTGTCTAGAAATGGAAGCGCGCTGGAACTGGGGGGGCCACAGGTTGCTGGGGGGCACGAGGCTTCGAGGGTCGATCAACAGCAGAGAGACGGACAGGCAGAAAGCACACACACGCCAGCAGGGGGCAAGCACGCCTGACACCCACACAGACACCAGCAGGGGGCAGCACTTCACACACACGCAGTGCCAGCTGATCACTGTATTGAAGGGTTTATTCCAGCCCTGCCCTGCCCTGATGTGCTGGGAACGGGGGTGGGGGGAGCCTGGGGGCCACAGGGTTAGCTGAAGCCGGGGCTCTGTCCTGGGAACAGGGAGAGGAGGCCGCTGTCCGGGGCCGGGTCCTTAATGAGCTTCTGGATCTGGAAGGATAGAACAGAGCATGAGACGCCAGACGACGGACAGGCCCCACGCCCCGCCTTGGCCTCTGGGGCTGCCGGCTCCCATCCGGCCCCAGGGCGGGGACTGGCTGGCTCAGGGGGGCAGGGAATGGGACGTGGGGCCTTTCCCCTCTAGGGGGCGCCGGCTCCCATCCGGCCCCAGGGCAGGGACTGGCTGGCTCAGGGGGCAGGGAATGGGGCACGGGGCCTTTCCCCTCTAGGGGGCGCCGGCTCCCATCTGGCCCCAGGGCGGGGACTGGCTCGGGGGGCAGGTTGGCGGGAGGGGTACCTGTCGGAAGCGGGGGTCGGCGGCGTCTCTGACCAGCTGCAGGATCAGCCCCTCGCTGGTGGTGATGAAGGCACCGCTCTGCCGCAGGCGGGACAGGGCCGCCAGCCGGTCCACTTGGCTGGGAGAGAGAGACGTCAGGGCGGCCACGGGTGGGGGGCAGGGATCCCCCTGCCCTCCAGTGCCCCACCACAGCCACACTGCCCCCCCCACCCCTCTGTTGGGAACCCCTCCCAGCCAAGGGCCCCCCCTAACTCCCCCCCAGTCCTGTCTGCTGGGAACCCCCCCTACCCAGGCTCCTCATTTCAGCCCCCCCCCAACTCTCCCCCAGTCCTGTCTGCTGGGAACCCCTCCCCGCACCCCCAGTTCCTGTCCCAGCCAGGACCCCCGTCCACCCCCATCCCAGCCCCCAGCCTGACCTTCTGGAGGAGCACGCATCGGCCACCACGTGAACGTCAAGCCCCCGCTCCAGAGCGTCAAGCGCTGTGCTCTGGGGAGAGGGAGATGGGTCAGTGCCCTGGCCCAGCGAGCCCGAACCCCCACTTCCCCTCCCCGTCACAGCCAAGACCAAGCGAGCCAGACCCCCCCTCTTCCTTCCCCCATCACAGCCCTGGCCCAGCGAGCCCTGACCCCCCCTTTCCCTCCCCCGTCACAGCCAAGACCCAGCGAGCCCAGACCCCCCTCCCCTCCCTTCCCCCATTACAGCCATGGCCCAGCCAACCTTGCCCCCCACCCCCCAGCCCTGGCCCAGCCAGCCCGGATCCCCCTTCCCCATCACAGCCATGGCCCAACTAGCCTTATACCCTCCACCAGGCACTGACCCTGACTCCTGGCTCCCATCCCCAGTGGGTAGCTCCCCACAAGGGCACTGACCCAGACTCCTAGCTCCCCTCCCAGCCCCCCTGGGTACCATGATGCAGGCCTGGGTCTCAATGCCGCACAGGAGCACAGAGCGCAGGTGGGGCAGTGCCCCCAGCTCCTCCTCCACCTCCGGGACCAGCATGCTGAAGCAGGTCTTGGGGAACTTCCTCAGCCCCTCGGCCCCCAGCTCAGGCACCGTAGGGCCCAGCCCCTGAGGGTACTGCTCCGTCACCACCACCGGGATCTCCAGCAGCTGCGCCACCTGGGGAGTGGGGGGGCCTGGTTAGAGCGGCGGGGGGTGGGCTGGAAGCCAGGATTCCTGGGTTCACTCCCTGGCTCTGGGAGGGGAGTCCGGTCTAGTGGTTAGAGATAAGCTCTATGGGAGGGGGTGAATGCTCAGTGTTATCATGAGAGTCTGGTGATTAAACCAACATAAAATGAAAAGCTGCCCCCCTACAGGCCCCACCCCTTCAGGGGCAGGTCCCAACCCCTCCTAGACCGGCCCCCAGGGGCAGGTCCTGACCGGGCAGGATAAAATGAAAGAACATGGAATTCCCACCAACCCTCCCCAAACTATTATAAATAACAGAAAGTATTTCACAGGGTGCGAACTACCATCAATCCTCCAGGGTTAGGCCGCCCTCCAGTGGCCAGCGTCTGCAACTGCAGCTGCCTAATAGTCCTGGCCCTTTCTGTCCAGTTTTCATCAGGACACCCGTAAACAGGGCCGGCTCCAGGCACCAGCCGAGCAAGCTCGTGCTTGGGGCGGCAGATTCCAAGGGGCGGCATTCCGTCGAATCCCTTTTTTGTTTTGTTTTGCGCTTCACCGCTTTGGCTGCCCCTGCAGGTTTTTTCTTTTTGGTTTACTGCTCCTGCCCGCCCTGTAGGGGGCGGAGGAGGGGAGCGCCCTGCAACAAGCCCGGTAGGGCAGCCCACATCCTTCCCTGCCTGCCGACCGGAGCAGCACGGAGCCCTCCCGGCAGGCGGCGCAGCGGGAGGGGCCATGTGGCAAGAGCCCCGCTTAAGGAAGCCCTGGCCGCCCCCCTTCTCTCCACCACCACCACCCCCCGCTAGCCGGGGTGCGCACTCCGCTGCCCGGGGTCTGCAGGGCCAGGAGTTCCCCTGCACCCACGCTTCCATCGCCCCGCAAGTATTTTTTGTTTGTTTTTGTTTTTTCTTCCCTTCGCTGCTCCGGCAGGCAGGCCAGTTTGTCGTCCCCCCTGCCCACCGCTCCAGCCGGGAGCAGGTTTGTTCCCCCCCTTTGCTGCTCCGGCCGGGGGCAGGTTTGTTTCCGGGGCCCCCCCTTTTGCCACTCCGGCCAGTTTGTTGTCTTCCCCCCCCCCCCCGCCGCTTTGGCGGGGGCAGGTTTGTTTTCCTCCTCCCCTCCTCCCCCCCTTGCTGCTCCAGCCGGCCAGGCGTTTTTTGCTTTGGACAGCAAAAAAGCCAGAGCCGGCCCTCGTAAAGCGCAACCTCCCCCCACCCCCGGGGACATCAGCTGTCTCCTTGAGCCTCCTGGACATCACATTTCCAAGAGCTGGTTATACAAGTACCCCTCACCTGGTGTTGAGACATGGCCACCTCTGGGGTGGGATGTGGCAACTTTTTGACAGCTGCATAAAACAATGGGACAGCATCCCTTAGTTGTGCATGGGGGCCAACCCTGACTGCCAAGGCACAGCACCTGAACCCCCCCCCCCAAAAAAAAAAACCCAGCACTCCTATCGCTGCCCTGGGACATTTCACCTGCAACATGCGCGCTGCCACAGCCACAATCTGGGGGAAGTGGGCTATGTTGGGCCGGAACTTCTCCTGCATGTCGCACAGGAAGAGGATGCTGGTTTTGGGAACCACCTTCCCGAGCCGGGCCAGCGCCATCTCTCCCCTGCAGCCAGAAAGAGAGGAGAGGATGGGACCAGATGGGGAGCTGATGCCCCCTGAACAGGAATGGCCCCACACCCCATTCCCTGCCCCCCTGAGCCAGCCAGTCCCCGCCCTGGGGCCGGATGGGAGCCTGCACCCCCTGAACAGGAATGGCCCCACACCCCATTCCCTGCCCCCCTGAACCAGCCCATCCCCACCCTCTCAGGGACTCTGATCTCTCTGGGCTCAGCAGCTCCTGCGGTTTTGGGGGCCAGGCAGTGCGGGCTGGTCACGTGTCAGTAACAGACTTGCTTGTGCCCCACTTAAGCGCTGGGGGGGGGCAGCCTAAGCCCCCCCCCACCCGCCTGGCCCTTACACGGGGTCTCCTGACCAGCCCATGTCCCTGTGGGTGGTGGGTCCCTGGGCAGCTCTGCCCCCCAGATGCCAACACCCCCAGCCCCTGTATCCCCTGCATGCTCTGCCCCACTCACCTCTATGCTTCCCCTAGAACACCCCCACCCCAGCCAATCAGCAGCTGCTTCCCAGGGCCCCTAATTAGCTAAACCCTCCCTCGACCAATCAGAGACGCCCAAGCAGGGTTGGCCGTGCCCCCACCACCTCCCTCCCCCGCCCCCGGCTCCCAGCCAATGGGAGCGCGCTGAGAGCTGTCCCGGCTGGCCTAATAGAACGTGCCAAAGACCAACCCCCCTCCAGTCCTCCATCCAATCAGGAAAAGGAAGGGAGATGATGTACACAGAGGATGGCCTGACAAAACATTCCAAAGACCACGCCCCTTCCCGTCCCCCCCCCCCAATCAGAAAGGGCGGGAATGACGTAAAAATAAGACGCGCCCTGCTGAAGGCTTCGAAGACCACGCCCCCGTGAGCTCCCATCCAATCGCGTTGGGAAGAGAGGAAGGAGGGCTGACACAACGTTCCAAAGACCACGCCCCACCCAATCAGGGAGTGGATGACGTAGGAGGTGGCCTCTGAAGGTGTGGGTCGAGGGGGAGCTTTGGGGTTCCCTAATAAGTGGGTGATGTTAGGGGCGTGGGCTGCTCCATGGAGGTATCTCAAGGGGCCCCCCAGCACCTGTCACTTTTAGGGGAGGCGGGGGTTTCTCCATTCTCAGCTACATGCACCCCTTGATTTTGGGGGGCCCCTCCAAAACCGAACTCCTGGGCTGCCGCCCCTAGAGCCCCTACGTGACTAGCCCTGGCTGTGGGACCATGGGGGCATGGGCGCTGGGACCCTGCTTCCCGAGCCCCCCACAGTCAAGTGCCACTGGGGAAACTGAGGCAGGCTGGGAGCAGAGCCAGGCACAGATCCTGGCACAGTGGGGTCCCTGCCCAGAGCTGTCCCACACACCCAATAAGCCGCCTGAACCAGGTTTGAACGCCCCAGAGGGGTTGGGTGGCAGGGGACCAATTTGGCAGCCCAGAAGCACAAGAGCTGGAGGGAAGGTACGGGAGCCAGGCTGGGTGGAACGGAGGGGGGGGGTTGGAAAAAGCTAGGCAGTGGGGCATGGGCCATAAATCACCAGCCAGGGCCACAGAAGACCCGGGGCTTATTCCCAGTTGTGCCATTGGCCTGCCGGCGAACCCCCTCCCCGCGCCTCAGTTTCCCCATCTGTGAAACAGAGTTGAGGAGCAAAGCTCGGGGGTGAAAAGTGAGAGATTTTGGACGGAAAATCCCAAAAGCTCAGGGGAGGGGACAGAACCAGTTCTTGAGGCTGCCCCCCTCCCGGCTTGATTTTGGCATGAAAAGGGGGTGCGAAGCGGTGACCCCGGCCTGAAGAAACGGTCGCTCTAGGCGAGGAAGGTGTCGGAAGCTGACCCAGGGGCCTTTTGTGCTTGGAAAAGCTTTCGGTCGAACCTCCCCCGCCCCACGGCTCAGCACACGGGGACCCCCTTTGTTGGGGACTGGGGAAGAGCCAGGGATTGTGTTAGCACCAGGGCCCCCCTGCCTATTGTAGATAAATCTCTGATAATTTTCATATGACTTTACATGGGCCTCTTCATATAACCTTGTGGTGGGTCTACCCACGTGTGACCTCTGTTTTCATGGGACTTTGTATCAAAGCCTCATTTAGAAACTTTGCATTGAACCTTGGTATAATATTATAGCCCCTAAGGATAAAATAAGATAGAAGAAAATTTCTTTTTGCTAGCAGTAGAACAAGAGCTCTCCCCGCCCCCACTCTTAATCAATTGCCCTGTTGAATGAATGAGGTGTGGATGAGCAAGGCATGGAAGGCAGCACCTCCAGACAGCCTCAACTGTTGGAGAGGGGCTGGGAGCCAGACTCAAGAACAATAAAATGTGTCAAGGGGGCTCATTAAAGACAAGCAGACATACCGTCGGCCTCGGGGGTTAGAAGCAAGCACCTTCTTTTGGAAACACTCTCTTTGCAGCATTGGGACAACACTCAAAAGAAAGCAGCACAAAGGACCAATAGACACAGACACAGAGTTTGAATCTGGTGTAGATTTGCATGAGAGGAAAGCTGCTATAAAAGTGAGGTGTCTTGCAGAGGACCCCGGGTCTCGTCTTGTCAACATGGGAGCATCGATCCGGATCGGCAGAAGCCTGGCTCCACCCCCTCCTCCATCTAACTCACCTGGCCAGTGAAGTGAAGGGGAGCAACTAATTGGTAACAACAAGACGGAGTGTGTTTGTGTGTGTGTGTGAGTGTAAGTGTAATATATTATATGCATATAATACAGTGTTAATGAATACATGTATTACTAATAAATGTGGCATTTTGTCTTATTCCCCCTGAAAAGATCTGGTGCAGTACTTTAAGTACAACACTATCCCCCTCTCAGCCTACCACCCCCCACACCAGGGAACTCCCCCCACCCTAAGGCCAGATTGGCAGGGAGAAGCTCCATGCCCAGTTCCCCACCCCCACGAGCCAGCCAGTCCCCCCATCCTCCTGCCCACCCGGGCTGGATGGGAGCCAGTGGTGTCCCCACCCCCCGTGCCCCATTCCCTGCTCCCCTGAGCGAGGCAGACCCCTGCCCTTGGGTCAGATGGGAGCCCCCCCCCCGCCACATACCACCCCAATGACATTTTAGCCCAGAAAAATAAAGCTTTATTAGAAATTGTCCCATAGAAAGATTCTCAGACGCTGCCAGGGGCACCGCGGCTCAGACAGACAGACAGACAGACGGGACAGAGCCCAACCCTGAGCGTGTAGCAGCAATGGGGCGCCCCATGCCTGTGCCCCCCATGAGGCAGAGAAGCCCTGGGTGGGTGGGGGCGGCTGGCATAACCCCAATGAGGAGCTGTGTTGGGGGAACTCAGTGCAGGGAGGGCAGGAAGGAAGCCCCCATAGCCTGCCCCCCGTGTGTTCCCAGTGGGGGCGGGGTATAGGGAGACCCCCACCCCAACGCTTAAGGTCAGAATGGATTCCATTGGGCAGTTTCAGGGCCAGGCTCCAAGCCCTAAAGCCTCAAGGAAAGGGCCTGGGGATCCAATGCCCCAGTGTACAGAAGGGAAACTGAGGCACAGAGCAGGGGGAGGACCTAGGAGAGCCAGAGATAGAACCCAAGGGCCCTGGGACTCCACCCTACCCCACCCGCTTTGCATGTCAAAGGACAAAAGAGGGAGGGGCTCTGAGATGTGGGTGAAGCCTGCCAGGGAGGGCGGAGTCAGTGCAGCCAGAGGGGAGGGTGGCAGCAGGGGGAGGGGCCCTGAGAAGTGGATGGGTCCTGAAAGGGAGGGCGGAGCTTGTAAACAATATTCCTGAAGGCAGCTGCCGTCTATACTCCTGAGTGTGACAGTGGCCCCGCCCCCTTTTAAAGGCACAGAGGAGCTACAGTAGCCAGGATTGGAGGTGGGGTCCCGCTGCTGTGGGGGGGGGGCAGGAGGTGGGACAGACAGAGCTGTGATGGGGGATAAAGGCATGGGGGTGGGCAGTGAAGGAGGCCAAAGTGAGGAGGGGCTGGTCTGGCAGGGTGCAGGGCAAGGTGGGAAGGGGAGTTTGGGAGGGGGTTGGGCAAGGGGACAGGGCAAGGGGACAGGGACAGGGGTTCTGGTGAGGTAGGGGGCAGGGATGTGGGCAGGGCAGCAACTGCGCAGGGACATGGGGAAGATCCAGTAGATGAATGGGGGAGGGGGGGCTGTAGGGAGACAGACCAATTCTCTCTCCCCCCCCACCCCCAGCCACTGAGAATACCAGCAACTCATCCTCACCCTGGGCAACAGTGCGGTTAACTCAGCCCCCCCCCCACACCCACCCACCCACACCATCAGGAGCTGGAAGGATCTACCCCCCCAGGACTGGAGCTGGTATCTGGGTGTGATGGGGTGGACACGGTGGCTCACAGGGCAGGCCGGGCCCAGCGTCTGCACCCATCATCCCGGCCTCAGGCCCGGACCTGCCACACAATGAGGTGGCTGCGCTCCGAGCGGCGCAGACGGGGGTTGGGCACCAAGAGGTCCCCAAATTGATCGTCTGTGTCGTCCCCTGCGAAGGGAGAGAGAGAGAGAGTCACAGCAGCCTCAGGGACGCCCCACAACCAGCGCGGAGCATGGCCACCTCGGGGGTTGGGCATGGAGGCTGGGTATACGGGGACCCCTCACCCGGCGCTGGGATGCAGCCCCTCTGGGGTGGGGCGCTGGGATGCGGCCACCTCTGGGGTGGGGCAGGGGCTGGTTATCCGGGGACCTCTTGCCCAGCACTGGGATGTAGCCACCTCTTGGGTGGGGGCTGGGTATCTGGAGACCCCCGCAGAAGCGCCGTTTCCCACCCCCCACGAGACACGTACCGATCCGGAGGTTGATATACCCCTCTCCTCCGCTCAGCACCAAAGCCGTGGGCTGCTTCTGCCCAGCTCCCTCCTCACGGCTCTCAGTGCTCCCGGCCAGCGAAGAGTTAAGGCAGCCTGGGGTGGGGGAAGACGGGCTGTTACCCCAGCACCCTCCTCGAGGGAGCGCTCCCTGGTTGCAGCTGAGCGAGGAGAGAACCCAGGAGTCCTGGTTCCCAGCACCCCCACACACACACCTCCACTAGACCCCACTCCCCTCCCAGAGCCAGGGAGAGAACCCAGGAGTCCTGGCCCCCAGCCCACCCTGTTCTAACCACTAGACCCCACTCCCCTCCCAGAGCCCGGGACAGAACCCAGGCATCCTGGTGGGTACCTGGGACGCAGACAAAGAACCGGACGGCATCACGGTGCCCGTGGTAGGAAGCCTGGGCACTCTCCATCGCACAGTAGGGGGTGCTGGCGGGCGACGGGCCCAGCTGGCACCTCGCGGCCGGGGGGGCCTCTGCGCGCCCTGAGAACTCTGAAGAAGGCAGGAGAGAGGGGGAGGGTCAGAGTTTTGGGGGTGTGGCCTGCAGAGACCGTGCCCCGAGAAGGCCAGCTGGGGAACCTCTGCCCCCCCACCCTCAGTTGGGCAGGATGCTGGCCCCCCGCCCGTGGGATCCCAGAGAAGCACACGCACCTCTCCCCCCTTCACACCAGCAGGGCTCGGCTGGCTGTGGGATCTGAGCCACGCCAAGGGGAGCCCCTTTCCAGCTCCCCAGCACCCCAACTCACCCGGAGCGAAGGGCACGGTCAAGACAGTGCCGCTGGCCGTGCCGATCCACAGTCGCTGGGAGAAGCAGCCCAGGGCTGAGACGTGGAGGGAGAAACCCAGAGTGTTCGGGCCTAGAGGGAGAGACGGGGGTGGTGGTGGTGGGGGGGGCGGTGATGAGACCCCACCCTGAGCCATCCCTGCCCTGGGGGTTGATGAGAGCCAGCACCCCCTAGAGGGGAAAGGACCCATTCTCCATCCCCCTGAGCCAGCCAGTCCCTGCCCTGGGGTCGGATGGGAGCTGGTGCCCCTGTCATAAACATACAGCTACGGGTAGCATAAAATCCCTCCTTTACCTGTAAAGCGTTAAGAAGGTCAAATAACCTGGTTGGCACCTGACCAAAAGGACCAATAAGGGGAGAAGATACTTTCAAATCTGGGGGGAGGGGTTGTTTTGTCTCTCTTTGTTGTTCTCTCCGGGACAGCGGGAAAATACATCTCCTAAAGCCAGACCTGAACTAAGCAGCTAAGATTACAAATTGTACGTAATAGCAAGGAAATGCGTTAGATTATCTTTTGTTTTAGCTTGTGAATTTTCCCTAGGCTAAGAGGGAAGTTTATTCCTGGTGGTTGTTTTTTTGTAACTTTAAAGTTTTGCCTAGAGGGGAATCCTCTGTGTTTTGAATCTGATCACCCTGTAAATTACCTTCCATCCTGATTTTACAGAGGTGCTTCTTTTACTTTTTCTTTATAACAAAGTTCTGCTTTTAAGAACTTGATTGGTTTTTAGTGTCCTAAAAACCCAAAGGGCTGCTCTGTGCTCACCTTGTTTGCTCTCAAGCCTCCCCAGGAAAGGGGGTGAAGGGGATCGGGGGGATATTTTGGGGAAACAGGAACTCCAAGTGGTCCTTTTCCTGAATCTTTGTCTAACTCACTTGGTGGTGGCGGCGATACCGTCCAAGGATAAGGAAGAATTTGTGCCTTGGGGAAGTTTTTAACCTAAGCTGGTAGAGATAAGCTTAGGGGGTCTTTCATGTGGGTCCCCACATCTGTACCCTAGAGTTCAGAGTGGGGAGGGAACCTTGACAGACCCCTAGAGGGAAAAGACCCCATGCCCCATTCCCCACCCCCCTGAGCCAGCCAGTCCCTGACCTGGGGCCGGATGGGAATCGGCGCCCCTAGAGGGGACAGGCCCCGTGCCCCAATCCCCACCCCCACAAGCCAGCCAGTCCCTGCCCTAGGGCCAGGTGGGAGCTGGCGCCCCCTACAGGGGAAAGGCCCCATGCCCCATTCCCTTCCCCCCCCCCCCCCCCGAGCCAGCCCATCACCCGCTCACCGAACATGCTGTGGACAAAGGGCGTCAGGTCGATCTCCTGCAGGGGCTGGCCAGTGGCTGCATGGAAGAGGCGCAGGGTGGGGTCCAGCCGCACCGAGACCCAGACTCCGTCGCCCGCCAACGCCATGTGCCTTACCTGGCTCTCGGGGCGCCCGGTCACCTCAAAGTACCGCTGGGGGGGAGGGGGAAGCAGAGCAAAGGGCTGGGGGCAGGGCTGGCAGATCCCTCACTCCCCTGAATCAGTCCCACGAGGGCGCTCCAAATCCATCCCCAGCCTAGTCAATCCAATCGATCTCCCAAGATCCCATTGGAACCCCCATGGCATGAGTGGACCTATGAGATCACCTGAGATGACCCCCCCAACCTCATCCAAGGGGATCCTATAAGATCCACCAAACATCACCCAAGTTTGTCCCATAGGATCCCCTGGCTCCTTGAACCCCACCTGAGTGGATCTCATAAGGTCTACTGATACCACTTGGGTTGAGTCCATGTGATCCCGTGGATACTCTAATCTCACCTGAGTGAATCCCAGGAGGTCAGCGTATAGATCTACAAATATCACAAGAGTCGATCCCACATTATCCTGCCAGAGTACCCCGCCCCACCTGCGTGGATGTCATGAGATCTACCAGTGTCGCCTGAATTGATCCCACAGGACCCATGGCTCCCCAACCCCATGAGTTGATCCCATGAGACCTACTTCCATCACGTGTCAATTCCCCCAAGAGCCCATAGACCCCCCCAACACAATATGAGTGGCTCCCATGATATCCCCCAAATCGATCCCAGCCCCTCCCAAATGAGTCCCATGAGATCTCCATAAAAATCTACTGTCATCACAGGAGTTGATCCTGCCAGTGTGCCCCACCCCCACCCGAGTGGATCCCAGGAGACCCACAGGATCTTCCACCATTTCTAAGTGGGTCCCATGAGATCACCTCTGGATTCCACATTCCCCATGATCCCTCACTCCCTTTTGAGTGGATCCCCTGACCCCTTGTTCCCCAACTTGACTCCACCCACCCCCTGCACCTTGACTGCCCCCCCCAGCCCTCTACTGCCCACCTTCCCCCCGGTCCCCTCCCCCACTGGATCCCCCTGTACCTTCACTGATCCCTGGGCTCCCCCACTGCCTCACCTGGACCCTGGCGCTGCGCGGCTCCACCACATAGATCCGGTTGCGGTAGCCGACCCAGACCTGGCTCCCCACGGCCAGGGCACAGCGGATGGACTGGCGGGGGCGCCCCAGGTCCAGCAGCCGGGGGCGCTGCAGGTCCCAGCAGCTGGCTGCGGGGCGAAGGGGGAGGAGTGAGTGGGGCAGGGGGTTGCGGGGAGCTGTGGGGGGGGGGGTCTGGTATTTACCGGCGTCCCGGTGGAAGATGGCAACAGTCCCATTCCCCAGCGCTGTCACTGCACGGCCCTGGGCGTGGCTACGAGAGAGAGAGAGACAGACAGACAATTGGAGCGGGCAGCCAGACCACTTACGCCAAGGGCCGCGTCCCAGCATGACCTGGGGAGGCCCAACGTTTGGTCAAAGCCCCTAACCCAAGGGCACAGTGCCTGTGATCGTCCGACAGCCTGGCTCACAGCAGTCGTGAGTGGTCACGGATCATTGCTGGCCTGACATGGGGCCGGTCGCCCCGGCCCAACGGGAACCTGGGTCGCATGTGAACCCGTCGCCAGATGCCTGCTGGGCCGTGACGGCAGCTCCCCCGCGCTGGGCCCCGACAGACTTGAGGACTGGCCCCAGGGGCACGGAGACAAACGTGGCGGGCGATCGCGGCCGCACCCGGCTCTTAAGCCACCGGCAGGATTCCGGAGGCCAAGTCCGGCTAACGCGGCTGGGGAACTAACGAGCGTCCGCTTTGGGGCCATTTCCTGGGCGAGTTTGACGCCCGACGCTGACAAGTCAGGTCGCGACCAGTGATCAAGCTGGACATTTCTCAACCACGACGGATGGAAATCATCATCCAAGAGCCGGGCTGGGGGAGGCACTCGCTCGTGTCAGACCCACGTCTCTTGATGACCAAGGCTCAGGGATCGTCCTGGAGTCTCTAGGAATTTCACACCAATCTTGAATTCAAGACTGTGTCATGGGGTGAAACCTCGAGGAATACGGCCAACCCAACTGAGCAACCCTACTTGGGAAAGCTCCGGAGCGGGTCTCTCTCCCAATGGTAGCTGGCCCAGGATGTCACTGCCTACCCGGCCACCGACCCAGCCGGGATGCTGCCAATGCAAGAATGATTGGCTGACACCCCTGTTGTCCCCGCCAGGGCACAGCCCCACACTCACACCACGCTGTGCACGGCATCCTTCAGCTGCACCGTCCGCAGGCACCGGCGCCAGTCAGAACCGGCCGAGTAGATGGAAATGCTGGGGGAAGAGCACGACAGCTTGGGACAGCGCTGGGATGTGGCCCCTCTGCGGTGGGATGCGGGGGCTGGTTATACAGGGACTCGGCGCTGAGATGCGGCCACCTCGGGGGAGGGGCACGGGCGCTGGTTATACAGGGACCCGGCGCTGAGATGCGGCTCCTCTGGGGTGGGGTGCGGGCGCTGGTTCTACAGGGACCCGGCGCTGGGATGCAGCCCCTCTGGGGTGGGGTGCGGGGTCTGGTTATACAGGGACCCGGCGCTGGGATGCAGCCCCTCTGGGGTGGAGTGCGGGGGCTGGTTATACAGGGAC
This sequence comes from Malaclemys terrapin pileata, assembly GCF_027887155.1. Classification (NCBI taxonomy): domain Eukaryota; kingdom Metazoa; phylum Chordata; order Testudines; family Emydidae; genus Malaclemys; species Malaclemys terrapin. The sequence continues at coordinate 1,733,286 of NC_071524.1, forward strand.
CCGGCACTGGGATGCAGCCCCTCTGGGGTGGAGTGCAGGGGCTGATTATACAGGGGTGTCTCTGTACCTGCCCTCCTGGGTGCCCAGCCAGACAGTGTCCATGGTACCAATGGCATCACTGTCCGTGTCCGGGGTCCCCGCCTCCTCCTCTGGTTCTGGGGGGTCGGGGGCCAAGGGGTCTTCCAGGATCTCAGGTTCCAGCTTTGTGCTCTCAGGACTGGGTGGCTGGTGACCTGGCAGAGACAGCCTGGTTTGTGCAATGGAGGCTAGGGCCGTATATAGCCTGTATGGCCCACACAGCCTCTGGGGTGCCGCAGAGCATCCTTCTCCCAGGCCATACAGCCCCCATCCCGGTCCATATATCCCCCTCCAGCCATCCCAGTCCATCCAGCTCCCATCCTGGTCCATACACCACCCTCCATTTGCCCCAGTCCATATAGTCCTTGCCCCAGTCCATACAGTCCCCTCCATCCACCCCGGTCCATACAGCCCCCTCCACCCATTGTGGTCCATACAGCTGCCCCCCACCCCTCCCCAGCCCTGTGCCCCACACTCACCGGGCAGCCAGGCGACACACAGCACATGGGCGTTGGGCAGCACAAACTGGGCCAGGACAAGGTTGGCGCGGGCAGCGTCCATCACCGTGACCTCGCTGGCCGAGTGTGTCCCAGAGCAGACCCACAGCAGGCTGGGGGGGGCAGGCCAGGGTGCCGTCTGGGGGAGACACGCAGACGCTCACACCCCACGAGGCTGGCTGAGGAACCCAAAAGCCGGGCACCCATGGGGAGGGGGACACCACCCCTCCCCCAACAGCCCCCTCGCCCCAGGGGGCGGGGTTTAGCACTGATTGACAGGGGCTCCCCAAGGCCCGATCAACCCCACTGAGGGTCCCCTGGGGATAAAGAGGGGAGGTGCCCTGAAGTACGGCATTAGCTTGAGGGGCAAGGTCTCCCCAAAAGTTTGGGGGCTGCCTAGATTGAGAAAAAGTGCCAGGGTGCCCCCCAAAATAGGCCCCCCATCCCTGCTCCACCCTCAGAGAACGGTGGGGGTTCGGGGAGTCCCCTCTACTTTTGGGGGGACCATCCCAAAGCAGAGGGGCAGGGAGAGTCACCAAATAGGGTTGCCGTGGAGGGGGCACATGCCACCCCCCAACCAGGGAGACGTGGGGTCTCTCCCACATGGGGGGCAGGGAAGGGGTCCCCGGATCCATCCCTGGCATTAGGGAGCAAAGGAAGGGGCCGCTGCAGAGATGGGAGGGGTCGCGCCCCCGACACTAACCAAGTCGCCACCGTCTGTCCTAGGCATCCCCATCCCGACGGCACACCACAACTGGGAGGGAGGGAGAAAGGGGGGATGAGATGCCAGGCCCAGCCCCCTGCTGGCCCCCCCAAATGCTGAGACACGGCCCCTCTGGGGTGGGGTGCAGGGGCTGGTTATAAAGGGACCCCTCGCCCAGCGCTGAGATGCAGCCACCTCTGGGGTGGAGTGTGGGGGATGGTTATTCTGGTGTTTCAATACCCGTAGAAGCCCCTAGTACTGGCTTGGGGCAACAGGACCAGCCCTGACCACCGGGGAGAGCACCCCCCGCCAAGCCCCACACCCCGCTCCCTGCCGCCCAGTGCCCCCTGCTGAGCCCCCGCCCCTCTCTGCAGCCCAGCGGCCCACGCCGAGCCCCCACCTTGCTCCCTGCCGCCCAGCGCCTCCCGCTGAGCCCCCGCCCCTCTCTGCAGCCCAGCGTCCCCCACCTAACCCCCTGTCCCCTGCAGCCCAGTGCCCCCCTCTGAGCCCCCGCCCCCTGCAGCCCAGCGGCCCCTGCCGAGCCCCCACCCCACTCCCTGAAGACTAGTGCCCCCCACCGAGCTCCCATCCCACTCCCTGCAGCCCAGCACCCCCCTCTGAGCCCCCCGCCCACTCCCTGCCGCCCAGTGCCCCCTGCCGAGCCCCCCTCCCCCGGCCCCTCACCTCACCTTGGTGCTGGGATCTTTCTGGTCCAGCAGCCGCAGCTGTGCCAGCATGGGTAGATCCTGGCCCTCCGCCTGCTCCGCCCGAACCTGCAGCGAGAGGAGCCTGGGCATGGCCGGGGGGGCGGGCAGGGACCCCCCCAACCTCGTCCCGACTTGGGGATTTACAGGGACGGTGCGTCCCAATCACAGCCCCCTCCACCCCCGCCCCTCCGGCTCCCGGTGACCTGGGGGGCAATTACCTGGGGGACGGCCGGGGGGCTCCAGCCGTGAACCGGGGCCCGGCCGTGCTGCTTCCAGATGTGGGAGCGGATCTGGCGGTAAAGGTCCCGCTTCTGCTGCTGGGGGGAGAGATTGGGGGGCTCCCCCGTGCTGGGGACAGAGACACACAGACACTAGGGGGCAGCACCACCCGCCGGCCCCCTCCCCCCATCCCTGCCCCATCTCCCCCGCCCGGCGCTAGGGGGAACCGCCCTCCGCCTACCTCCCCCCATCCCTGCCCCATCTCCCCCGCCCGGCGCTAGGGGGAACCGCCCTCCACTTACCTCCCCGCATCCCGGCCCCATCTCCCCCGCCCGGCGCTAGGGAGAACTGCCCTCCGCCCCCTCCCCCCATCCCGGCCCCATCTCCCCCGCCCGGCGCTCGGGGCTGCCTGTCCATACTCACTCTGCGGGGGAGGCAGGGCGGGGCAGGTACCTCGCAGCAGGGGGTGCCCTGCCCCCATTGCCCCCGTGCTCAGACACCGGGGACGACGCCGGGACCCGCTCAGGGGAGTCGTTGGTGCTGAAGAGCCGGTCGAAGCTACGCAGGGAGAACAAGCAACTCAGAGACCCCGCGAAGACCGCGGCCGGCCCGGCCTCTCCCAGCAGGGGGGGATGTGCAGGGGATGGGGGGAGGGGCACTGGCTGGGGGGGCATCATGGACATACAATTTCCAGAAGGACGATTTCTTCATCTGAGCCGCCTGGACCTCCCGAGATGCTCTGAAGGGAGGAAATAAAGTCGTGTGTCAGGGGCTGGGGGGGGGGGCATTGGGGGACCCCACCGCCCCAGACTGACATTAGGGGCGTACACAGGAGTTTAAATAAGGATCCCTTGTATGCCCAGCCCCCGCCCCACCCCAGCAGGGGACCGGTCTGTCAGCGTCGCTCACCGGAGCATCTCCGTGCGCCTCACGGCCTCCTGCAGCTCCATCAGCCGCTCCTTGTAAAGGTTGCGCTCGGTCAGCACCCGCGCCATCTCCGCCCGCGTGAATCGCTTCCGCTGCGCGGCCTGGGCCTCCACCTGCCGCAGGAGAGGGGACGGGATAAGGGAGTCACTGATAACCCCCAGCCCCCCACCCGCCGCTAGACCCCGCTCCCCTCCCAGAGCCGGGGAGAGAACCCAGGAGTCCTGGCTCCCAGCTCTCCCCTCTAACCACTAGACCCCACTCCCCTCCCAGAGCCGGGGAGAGAACCCAGGAGTCCTGGCTCCCAGCTCTCCCCTCTAACCACTAGACCCCAATCCCCTCCATCTGGTACCTCAGCATCGTCACTGTTTTGCTTCTTGATTTCCTCCAGCTCCTGCCGAATCCTAAAATGAGGGGAAAGAACAATTCGGTTGACAGAGCTGAGAGAGGGGAGCCCGGGGCTGCGGGTCGAGAGTGAGGGACACCGGCAGAGCTGGGGTGTGGGGAGCCCAGGGCCGGGCTAGAAGGGGCTGCGGGTCAGGAGTGAGGGGCACTGGCAGAGCTGGGGGATGGGGAGCTCAGGGCTGGGCTAGCAGGGGCTGCGGGTCGGGAGTGAGGGGCACTGGCAGGGCTGGGGTGGGGTGGGGGGGAAGGGCCGGGCTAGCAGGGGCTGCGGGTCGGGAGTGAGGGGCACCGGCAGAGCTGGGGGGTGGGGGGAAGGGCCGGGCTAGCAGAGGCTGCGGGTCGGGAGTGAGGGGCACCGGCAGAGCTGGGGGGTGGGGAGCCCAGGGCTGGGCTAGCAGGGGCTGCGGGTCGGGAGTGAGGGGCACTGGCAGAGCTGGGGGGTGGGGAGCCCAGGGCCGACATCCTGGGTTGGGGGGAGGGTTATGATTATTTTAGGGCCCCTGAACCAGCTTTGGCCAATGGGACAAGATCCGGGGTGCTCCTAACACGGTCCTCAAAACCCACCTGCACCCATCACCCCCTCTAATAGGGCTCAGACCCCCCCATCCTGGGTCAGGAGGGGTCAGACCCTGGTGTGTAGCCCCCCCCAGCTGGACGTTGGGGGGCTTGGACGAGAGGGGGCCCCAATCCAGGCTGGGCTGGGGGTCCTATGCCTGCAGGCTCCAGGGTCCAGGGGGCATGTAGGAAGGCGGTGTCCTTGGGGGGGGCCCCGTGACACCCTGTACCCCAAAATGACACCCTGTGCCTGCATATTCAGCACTTCGCTGTGTGTGTCACTGAATTACGTCGGGAGTCTGGGAGACGCCCAGACCTGGTTTGCTGGCGACAAAGGACAGATCTAGCCGGCCACGGGCTGATGGCCCACGATCCGCTCTCCCCGCGGGCCCGTCCCTCCGCGTCACAGCAGGGCCCGTCGAACCCACGACCCCGTCTGCGCCGGCACCTCTCCGCGCCCACGGGTCGGGGCGGGGGCAGTCGAGAGGCTGCAGGGCTAATCCGGACTCTAGACGCCTTACTTTTTAGCTTTTGCTTTACTTTTTATAATGACCATGGGCAGTGGGTAGAATAGGGCAGAGGCCACGCCTCCCTTAACCCAGGCTGTGGCCCCGCCCACTTTGCCTCAAGGCCCCGCCCTCACTTTCCCTCTTCCCCGGCGGCCTGGAGCTAGGAGCCTGGACCGGGGAGGCCAGCAGCCTGGGGTTCAGGGGAACTGGGGTGAGCAGGCCAGTGCTCGGGGCAGTTCTGCTGTGGAGGTGGGGGGGGCTCAGGGCTCCGGCAGGCGAGGGGGGCAGAAGGGACAGGGGCGGGGCCTCGGGCAGAAGGGGTGGGGCTAAGGACTAGCCTCCCCAAATGGGGGTTCACGCCCCTCCCATGATAATGATAATTATTATTATTTTATTATTTTCTCCGGAGTCTGGATTTTGACCAAGAAATTTGGCACCTTGACTAAAAACCAATCGACTCCCCCTGGCCTGGGGGGTATAAATTGGGGACCGTGACATCAACCCAGGGCCTCTCTCCTGCCCCTGAAGGCAACAAGAACACTGGGGGGGGGGCCCAAGGGGGGTTCAGCCTGGGCACGGAGAACCGAGAACTGCTCACGGCCAGAAAAGCTGTTTGATTCGACTCTTGTGCGGCCTGGTAACGTTTCGACTGCGGTTTTACCTCTTCTCTTACGCACCCAACTCAGAGCCCGGCGCCCCCCACTCGTACCCCCTCTGATCCAGCCACCTGCCGTGCACAAGCGTGTTTTAGGGTTTTATCCTCCGCGGGGAGTTTGTTGGCAGTGCCGGGGGAATCAGCTCAGCGCACGGGTGCTTTCCTTGGCCGAAGGGGGGAACGGATGGATGAGCTGGCACCGAGCAGTGGGAGACAGGACGTTTCTGGGCTGCACGGCCAGGGGGGACCCTGCGTGTTGTTCGTGAGTGGCTTCGCTGGGTGCGTCTCCGCGTGCCAGTGGCTGGGGGATCACGGAGCCAGGAGGGGTCGCCTGCTTGGCATGGCACAGAGAGAGCCAGCCAGGGGGCACCCCTGCCCCAGTCTCACCTGCTCAGATCCTGCTCGGTCTCACGCAGACGCCCCTGGCAGCGGCTCAGGGCCTCGGTGGCCCCGTCCCGCTCCCCCCGCAGCGATTCCCGCTCGCCTGTCAGCTCCTCCACCCGGGCAATGAGGTGTCGGCGTGCAGTGTCCAGCACCAGCCTGCGGGGGGCGACAGTGAGATCTGCCCAGGGCCGTCCGCTCCCTTTCCCCTCTAGGGGGCGCCGGCTCCTGTCCAACCCCCAGGGCAGGGACTGGCTGGCTCAGGGGGGCAGGGAATGGGGCAGGGGCCTTTCCCCTCTAGGGGCACCGGCTCCCATCCGGCCCCAGGGCAGGGACTGGCTGGCTCAGTGGGGCGGGGAATAGGATCTGGGGCCTTTCCCCTCTAGGGGGTCCCAGGGCAGGGACTGGCTGGCTCAGGGGGGTGAGGAATGGGGCACAGGGCCTTTCCCCTCACCTGTGAATCAAGTTTGCTGGGTCTCCACTCAGATCCCCAGGGACGGGGCTTTCCTCTGGGTCCCCCCATGGTGGGGGAGGGTGTGGGGAGGGCTCTAACAGGGCTGAGGTGCGGTGGTTCAGGGGGACTCTTACCTGGTATCCCGGAGCTCGGCATTCTCCATAATCAGGGTCTGCACGGCATCACCTGCAGACAGGTGGAGTCAACGTGGGGTGGCAGGTTTGACCACCCCAAACCCCCCAGTCGCCAGGGCCCATCTCCTTCCTTTGCCCTGCCACAGGGGGGCACCAGGGATGGACCCTGGGGGTGAGGCCCACGGCCTGGGGGATATGTGGGGGGGCAGATCCCAGCTTGGGGGGCAGTGCTCGGGGCGGGGCAGGACCTGATGCCCAGCTGGGCAGGAAGCAGGTGAGGGGGTGGCGAGGGCACCAGGTCGTGGAGGGGTGGGCACCAGGCCCGGGGTCAGCCCAGGCTGGGGGGGTGTTGAACTTACCCTGCAGATCAGCTCCCTCGTCCACGTCCCCCAGCAGCTCGAGGCTCAGGCCCGACACCTCGGCGAACAGCGACTCCATGTTGCGTTGCGGGGTTGGGGGGCTGTGGGGCAGAGACACCCCCAGTCAGAGCCGGGACCCCCTCAGATCTTCCCCACAGTGAGGACAGTGCGCCGGGGGCCGGACAGATTAGAACCAGAACATGGCAAGCGGAGGATATTTCTCACAGCCCGTGCCTCAGTTTACCTGCCCGGCTGGGAGGTACGTCCGCGCTGGGGCTGGCCACGGGCTATAACAGCCGGCCACGCCAAGCCTGGAATCGGACGCTGCTCACACCAGATCCCAACTCCCAAACCCGCCCCAGGCTGGATCTTTCCCCCCTTCGCCCCGCGAGCCCGATCCAGCCGCCTCCCACCCTGGGGGATGGGGGGCAGGAGAGGGATAGACGGGCACCAGACGGGAGCCATGGGGCGACGGCTGGCACTGGAAAGGGGTCGCAGCCGGAACGAGAGTGCCATTGCGGGCATACAGGATGTTCTGGGAATCGGGGGCTCCCCCGGTGTCGGGCTCACAAAGAGAAACAGGGACTGCGGGGGGCAGTTTCAGGGCCCCCCTCCCCAGGGCACAGCAGCCCCCTTACCTGGCTGGCAGATATGGAGTGGGGTCCAGCTCCGGGGTGGAGCTCAAGATCTCGGCCAACTCCTGGCAAATCTGTGGGGAGCCTAGAAACAGACACGAGTCGAAACCGCTGGCTCCCCAATCTGCCGGTTTACCCCCTCCCCCCACAGACAGACAGCCCTCCCCCCCATGCTTCCTAGAGGGGAAAGGCTCCATTCCCCGCCCCCCCGAGCCAGCAAGTCCCCGCCCTGGGACCCCCTAGAGGGGAAAGGCCCCAGGCCCTATTCCCCACCCCCCTGAGCCAGCCAGTCCCCACCTGGACCAGATGGGAGCCGGCGCCCCCTAGAGGGGACAGGCCCCGTGCCCCCCATACACACGCTCCGTACCGTCTCTGGTGGGCAGGGGCAGCTCCTGAGCCAGTGGGTGGCTGTTCCTGGTGGGCCCCTCCCCGTCCTGCTGGGGTTCAGGGGTCCCCTCCACCGGGACTGGGCCCGGAGCCTCCGCAGAGCCCTGCACCCCCCAAAATAGACACAGACGGAGTGAGGGGCGGGACGCGTCAGGGAGTAGGGACTCTCCCCACAATGGATACGGGGGTGCCCCCCTGCCCCTGCCCTGGGAGAAGGCCTGGAGCCAGGTCACCCCAGTCGGTGAAAGGTGCCAAGCCACCAGCCCCCCCATGAACAATGAGGGAGCCCCCCCCGCCAATGTACTCCCCAGGGGAACCCCCTAATCCAGGGCAACCCCTCCTTCCCCCCCGCAAATGTACCCCCCAGGGGAATCTCCCCCATAGCCCCCTTCTCTGAACTCCTCCGAGCTCCCCCCTTCCCCATAGACACCCCCTTGGGGGGTAGAGGGGTCAGCCCAGCGGCCCATCTCGCCCTCAGCAAACTCACTGCACAAATGGGGGGACCCACCTTGGGGGGCTTGGGGCAGCCGGGGTCCGAGGTGCTGGGGAGAAACAGGGGAGGCTGGTGGGGGGCTGACGCAGCGCTGGGGGGAAGTCAAAGGTCAGACATTCGCCATGGTGCCCCCCCACTCCCTGCCTGAGCCCCCTCCCCGTGGGTCAAGTTGCCCCCCCTCCCTGGTGCCCCCGAGCTCCCCACACACCTTGGCACCCCCCGCCGAGCCTCCCCAGCTTCCCAGTGCCCCCCCCCAAGTCCCCTCCCCATCACACAATGTCCCCCGCTCTCCCCGGCAGTGCACTCCCCCCCGACCCCTACCGGCTCTCCGCGACCCCCTGCCGAGCCCCCCCTCACAGCACGGTGCCCCCCCGCAGCTCCTTTGCCGCCCCCTGTGGCTCATACCTGCTGGGCCGGGGGGCCGGGGGGGCAGGGGGCGGCACCGTCAGGGCCTTCAGCTCCGTGTAGCTTTGAACCATCTGCCAACGACAAGGTGTGGGGGGCTAGTGCCCCTCGTGGACAACACGCTCGGCCCCCCCACAGAGACCCTAATGTGACCCAGTCCCGGAGGGTGGACATCCAGCCACAAGGGGGCACCAGGAGGGGCAGTGAAGGGGGCGGCTGGAAGGGCCAGCAGGGGCAGGTGTGGGGAAGCTGGGGGGGGGGGGGGGCAGGGCCAGTGGGGGTCCATGGGGGGCAGGGCTAGCATGGGGCAGCCAAGGGTGGGCCATGGGGCCTGGGGCCAGTGGGGTTATGGGGGATGGGGCCAGCAGGGGGCCGCTGTGGGGATTGTGGTGTTGGGGCCAGCAGGGGGTGGCTGCGGGGGCCATGGGGGGGTGGGTCTCACCTTGCCGTGGGTCTGGGCCAGGGCTGACAGCTCCTTGAGCAAGGCGACTTTCTGCTCCTCCAGGCTGGCCACTGCCGGGGGTGTGGGGAGAGAAGCGAGTGACCCCCCCATCCCGAGTCTGCAGGGAGCCAGAGCCCATTGCTGCCCCCCCCAGCCGGCCCCCATGCTACCACCAACCCTCTCAAAGTAAGGGGGTAGGGCCTCACACCGGGGGCGGGGCCTCACCCTGTGCCCCTTGGCTCTGAACCCTTCCACCCCCCGACACAGCCCGTACCCACCCACCACCCCGGTCTGGGGGATCCGGAAAAACCCGTCGGGGAGACGCCTGGGCCAGGCCAGGGCTATGCCAGGGGCGCGGGCAGGGCCCAAGCTGCTGCTGTTTGATCTCATCTGGTCTCATGTTATCGTAGGGTCTCCGGGTCGATGCTTCGGGCCCTACCAAGTTCACACCCATGAAAAACCCGTCACGGATATTGAAATCTGATCTCCGCACTGTGAAATCTGGGCTTTTGTGTGCTTTGACCCTGTCCTATACAGATTTCAGGGGGAGACCAGCGTTTCTCAAATTGGAGGCCCTGACCCAAAAGGGAGTTGCAGGGGGGGGGGGGAGGGTCACAAGGTTATTGTAGGGGGTTGCGGTATTGCCACCCTCACTTCTGCGCTGCCTTCAGAGCTGGGCGGCCGGGGAGCAGCGGCTGGTGGCCGGGCACCCAGCTCTGAAGGCTGCGCCCCGCCAGCAGCAGAGCAGAAGTCAGGGTGTCAGTACTGTGACCCCCCTACGATCACCTTGCGACTCCCCCCACTACCCGCTACCATTACACCAGGGTGACATTTCAGATTTAAACAGCTGAACCCATGAAATTTACGATTTTTAAAATCCTATGCCTGTGAAATTGACCAAACTGGCCCATGAATTTGGTAGGGCCTTAACTATGCTGGGACACCAGTGCGGGGGAGCCTTGTTTCTCCTCCCCCCAGACTCCCCCCACTGTTTACCCCTTGGATGCCCCCCAGGCCTGGCATTGTCCCCCCTGCCTCCCTCACCACCCTCTCTTCCTTCCCTGACCCCAGCCCACCCCCCAGCACCTCCCGCCCGCTCTCTGGCGCTCACATTGGTCTGCGTAGCTCCGGGCCTTCTCCTCCAGCCGCCGGCTCTGCCCGTCCAGCCGGCTCAGCGCCGCCTTGTGCCCCTTGCGCTCCTGCTCCACCGCGTCCTCCAGCTCCATGTAGCGCTGCGGAGAACAGGCCACTGGTAGCGAACCCAGGAGTCCGGGCGCCAGGCCCCATCCCAGGCACAGGGGGCTGCAGGTCCGGATCAGCGGGCACCGTGCTGGGGGGCTGTGGGTTAAGATTGAGGGGCACCATGCGGGGGACAGGGTGGGGGGCTGCGGGTTGGGATCGGGGGCACCACACGGGGGACTGTGGGTCGGGATTGGGGGGCACTGGGCAGGGGACGGGGTGGGGGGCTGCGGGTCGGGATCGATGGGGGCTGCGGATCGGGATTGAAGGGCACTGGGCAGGGGACGGGGTGGGGGGCACCGGGCAGGGGACTGGGTGGGAGGCTGCGGGTCGGGATCGAGGGGCGCCGCGCAGGGGACGGTCTGGGGCGCTGCGGGTCGGATCAGGGGGGACCTCACCTCCTCGGCTCTCTTGCGCCCGGCCCGCTCCCGCTCATACTGGCCCAGGAGCCCGAGCCGGTCGTCCCGCAGCAGCTCCAGCGCTTCATCCCGCTCCCGGATATGTCCCCCGGCTCGCTCCAGAGCCTCCAGCACTGAGACCAGCTGGGGCAGCAGCCCGGCCACTGCCCCCCGCCCGTAGGCCCCCACTAGCCGCTCCAGCTCTCCATAGAGCCCTGCAGCCAGCCCCGAAACCAGCTCCTCGCAGAGCGCAGGGGAGGCCGACTCCCCTTCCTCGCCGAAAATCTCCTCCATGCCCTGCTCCTCTCCCCTGGAGCCCCCTTCCCCTGTCCTCCAAAGGCAACCCGCCCTCTTGCACCCCAATCAGGGGATCCAGGCACCTCCCCTCTAGCTCTGACACCCTGTTTCCCAGGTTCTTAAACCCCCCCACTACCCCCAAAGCCAAAGGTGGGGCACCCGGGGGTGTGATAGGAGTCCTGGGGTGGGGGGAAGGTGGGGGGGGGGCTGGAATTGTGCCCAAGGGGGGAGTCCTGGGGAATAGGGGGTATCTAGGGGGGAAAGTTTTTAAAAAGTTTTCACACACCCCAAAATTGGGTTACTTTGGAGGGTCAACGTTTAAAAAAACCAGGGATTTAAAATAAATGGGGGGCAGCAGGGGGGGGATCAGGGTCAGTTAATTGGATCGGGGGGGTCATGAGAATGAAAGTCGCCCACCAGGCCCGTTGGAGGGGGCTCAATAGAGGGCAGAATTCCTCTGATTTCCAGAGGTTCGGGGGGTGGGGGAGTCAGGGTGTGTGTGGGGGGGTCCCAACTGGATTTCTGAGTGGGAGGGTGATGGGGGGACATAGCCCCTCTCTCCTGCTCCCCGCCTCCCCCCACTTCCCCTTTCGATTCCCAATGGGGGGAGGGGTTATGGTTGAACTTCCCCCCTGGACTGGACGAGGGGGGGGCGGGACACCCCCACTTTATAAACTCAGGAACCCCTCCACGTGGCAACCCCACCCCCGAAACACGGAAGTTTCCACCTCGGAGATCAGAAGGGGAGAAAAGCTTTTTATCCGCCCCCCCCCCCGGGAAATGGGGGGTGAGTCTGAGGTGTGGGGGATAGATCCCAGCCGGGGGGGGTAGATCTGGTCCCCCCACACCTTCCTCTGCCCCCAGCTCTCCCCGGCCCCCCAAATCCCAGGGGCTAAAGCAGATGGGGGGGTCGCACCCCAACACAGGGAGAGGTTTAGGGTCAAGGATTCCCGCCCCCCACCCAATCCCCTTCCCCGCCGCCCGGCGGCCCCGCCCCCCTGGCACCGGGCTCTGTCCGTCGCTCTGTCCAGGCGCCCCCTGACCCACGTGGGGGAGCTGCCAACTAGCCGGCTCCAGCTGGTCTCAGGGTTCTAAACCCGCCCCCGCCGACCCTGGGGGGTGAGAGGGCGGGGCTCAGAGGACAACGGGCGTTCGGAGTGGCCAATGGGGATTGCAGGAAGCACCCCGGGAGGCCAATGAGGAGGGACCAGCTCGGAGGTGGGTGGGTGGGTGGGGAAATGAACCTTGGATCATATGATGTGGGAATCACATGACCCTGCGGCTGGGACAACTGGAGCGGCGGGGAGAAGTTGGGCTGGGTTGCTGGAAGGTCGACTAGGGGGATGGGCAGGGTGTGGGGGAAGGGAGCTCTGGGGGGATGGGCAGATGGGAGCTCAGGGGAAGGGCAGGTGGGGAGGCTCTGGGGGAAGGAAGTAGGTGGGGGGAGGCTATGGGGGGATGGGCAGGGTGCATTTGGGGGAGCCCTGGGGGGATGGGCAGATGGGTGAGCTCAGGGGAAGGGCAGGTGGGGAGGCTCTGGGGGAAGGAAGTAGGTGGGGGGAGCTCTTGGGGGATGGGCAGGGGGCAGGTGGGGAGGCTCTGGGAGGATGGGCAGGTGGGGTTGTGGTTTTTCTCCCTGACCCCTAATGGACCCCTGTGGACCCGTCCCAGGCTCAGAACCGGCTCCGATCCTCCCCCTACAGATCTGCAGACTTTCCAGCCCAGCTCTGAATTTCCCAGCTGCCACCTGGCTCTGCAGTGGGTCAGAGCTCCCCATCCGGACCCCTGTCTCCATTCCGGGCCAGACCCAGAACTTCCCTGGCTGAAGCCCCCGCGGCTCTGGCAACACCTGATCCCTCCCTTCTTACCAGGCTGGAACCAGACCCCCAGGTCCAAAGACCCATTAGACTGGCTCTAGAGCTGTGGGGCAGGTCCCTAGGGCTGCGGAGCAGGAGTCTGTGTGTGGGGCTGCTCCCCCCCCCCCAATCAAGACACTGGCATTCCTTGTCCATCCATTTAGGTTTTTATTGCAAAACAGCATTTCTTTTCCACGTTCTTTTTCTTTTTAAAGCCTTTTAAAAAAGGAATAAATCGCTGGCTCAATAAATAAAATGAACGTGACCCAAATAATAATAATAATAATTAATAATAATAATTAGCAAAACAACCTGATGTTGGCATAGATAATAAATTAAATAATTTAAAACAGCCTTGTCCAATGGATTTATAAATACTGAGAGGGGGGTGACCCAAAGCAAGGGCATAAATACAGAGATGGGGGCAATTATACGGAAATACAGCCCAGCTGTGGATCTGGGATGGTAGGGGCAAAAAACCCCTAGGAGAATTTTGTGTCTGGGCAGCGCCCGACAGGGCCCCGATCTTGGCGACTCTGTGTCTGGGCAGCGCCCGGCCCGACGGGGCCCTGATCTCGTGACTCTGTGTCTGGGCAGCGCCCGGCGTGACGGGACCCCAATCTCTGTCAGCCCAATTGCTGTTATAATACATGTCACACAGACTGTCTGCCCAGGGAACTGGGATCAGCTGTAACAATGACGTGGACATTTCTCCTTGATAAGAGAATCTTGCCGAGTTTCACCACACGCACTGCTCAGCTGGTGCCCCGCAGCTGGGCTTAATTTGTGCCCCGACACCTCTGCGCTGGCAGGCTTGGTGATGAAAGTCAAAAAATTGCCTGAGCCCTGTCACCTCTTTCGTTATAAATTAAGCCCTGCCCCTCAGCCTAAACCATACTTGCAGCACCAGTCCTGGCTCCCAGACCCCCCTCCCCTCCCTGAGCCAGGGAGAGAACCCAGGAGTCCTGGCTCCCAGCCCCCTATGCTCTAAGCACTAGGCCCCACTCTCCACCCAGAGCCGGGGAGAGAACCCAGGAGTCCTGGCTTCCCAGCCTCCCCCACTCTAACCACAAGACCCCCTCCCAGAGCCGGGGAGAGAACCCAGGAGTCCTGGCTCCCAGCCCCCCCTGCTCTAACCACTAGACCCCACTCCCCTCCCCAAGCCAGGGAGAGAACCCAGGAGTCCTGGCTCCCTTCTGTTTTTTTGCCATTAACTCTTCAGGGCCAGCAGCATCTGTGAGTGTGGTGAACTTCCGGAGCAGGGTGCCGCAGGCTTTCCTGGGCCGGCGCAGGCATGAGAGCGGCTCTTGTGCCATCCCCACCCCGGACAGCAATAAATCCGTCCTCCCCCCCATCACGAAATGAAGGATTGACCGTCTGTAATTACAGAGCGGGGGGGGGGGGGGGGGTGCAGTTCAGAGCGCGGCCATTAGGGGTCACTGCTGCCCTAGGAGGAGAGCAACTGGAAGGCCTAGGACGGAGAGGAGAAAGGAGGATGAAAGAAGGGGATGAAGAAAGAAAGGGGGAAAGGATGGGAAAATCAGAGAGTAGAGAGAAGAAAGAACAAAAGAGACTGGAAGAAGAAAGAAGGAACAAAAGCGCGAAAGGAAGGAACGAAAGGAGAAGCGAAAGAGAGAATGAGAAAGAAGGAATGACAGAAGGGGGAAGAAGGAGGCGGTTGGCGTGATGGAAAGGGGGGGAAGCGGACAGAGGATGGTCCCACAGGAGGGGGCTGGGACACCCCAAGTGCAGGAGGGGTAGGAGTGAAATGCAGGGGGAGGGGGCGTGAGACTCTCCTCCTCTAGCTCCGCTTCTCCATTCCCTCGCTCCAAGGGCCTTCGTACCCCCGCCCCTCGGGTTTGGGGAGGGGGGGAATCGTTACAAGAAATGAATACAAAAAAAGAAAAATGCTAACAAGCCCCCCTCCCCCCATCTCCTACCGTAAATAAATAAATAAATAGCGCGTTGATAAATAAGAGGTTGCTACATCGGGGGACGTGGGCTAGCCACCAAGCACCCCCTGTTGGTGTGGGAGGGCCCTGGGGGTGCCATGGGTGGGGTCAGGGTCCCTGCACCCCCTGTTGGTGTGGGAGGGCCCTGGGGGTGCCATGGGTGGGGTCAGGGTCCCTGCACCCCCTGTTGGTGTAGGGGTCCCTGGGGAGCCACGGCTGGGGGCAGGGTCCCTGTGCCCTGGAATGCTGGATGGAGGACCCCAGGTGTCCCCGGGGCAGGGCCCCCCACCGCACCGGTCGTCACAGCTTGTTACGGATCAGAACCAGGGCGCGGGCGGCCCAGTCCAGGTAGAGGTGCAGGCTGTGGAAGAGGGCGTGGCCGGCCTGCACCACTGCCCAGTGGGTGCCGTGCGAGGGCAGCACGGGCAGCGGGTCGCTGGGCCGGGGCAGGTTCAGCCTGGACATCTGGGGGAGAGAGAGAGAGGGAGAGTGAGTGTGTGTGTGCCCAGCCCCCTGCTGGTGTGTATGTGTGTGTATCTCCAGCGCTGCCCCCTGCTGGTGTGTGTGTGCTCCCAGCCCTGCCCCCTACTGGGGTGTGTGTGTGTGTATGTGTGTGTGCCCGCCCAGCCCTGCCCCCTGTTGATGTGTGTATATGTGTGTGTGTCTCCAGCGCTGCCCCCTGCTGGTATGTGTGTGTGTGTGCCCAGTCCTGCCCCCCTGCTGGTGTGTGTGTGTGTGCCCAGTCCTGCCCCCTGCTGGTGTGTGTGTGTCCAGCACTGGCCCCACCCTCCAGCCAGGAGCCTCTCAGACCCCACTCCTTGTCCCCAGCCCTGCCCCATCCCAGGTACCTCAACCCCCACCCCTGATGCTAGGTGTATTCAGGCACTACCTCCAGGTGCCGTTCCCCCCCCCATACCAGGTGCCCCAAGCTCCACCCCCCAGGCCAGGTGTGTCACCTCAAGCCCCGCCCCTTTCCCCAGGCCCCGCCCCGTACCAGGTGTTCCAGGCGCTTGACCAGGCGCTCCAGCCGGGCGTGCAGGGCTCCCAAGTCCGGCTCCAGGGGCCGCAGCACCGACCCCGCCCGGCGCAGCCACTCCAGGTGCTTCTGGTAGTTCTGCAGGTCCGCGCTGAGCCGTGCCAGGCCCCCGGGCACCTGGGGCAAAGAGGGGGTTACCCACGGCCACGGAACCCCCACAGCAGGGAGCCCCCTGGGCCTGCCCTGAAGATCTGCCAGGACCCCCCCCCAGCACCTGCTGGGATCCCCCTAGACCTGAGCCCCCCCCCCCACTACACCCACCAGGATCCCCTTCAATCAGTGGCTGAGGCCCCAGGAGGAGAGGGGGGGGGTGAAACGCAGACGACCACTAGGGGCACTGCAGCCCCACTACACGGCCAAGCATTTTCCCCTCCAGTCCTGGTGGGAGTGGGGCCAGAGGGGTGGGGGGGCCTCAGCCCCTCTGTATATAGACAGGAAGGGATGTAAGCTGAGGATAGAACCCAGGCGTCCTGGCTCCAAGCCCCCCAACCACTAGACCCCCCCTCCCCTCCCAGATCTGGGATAGAACCCAGGAGTCCGGGATCCCAGGCCCCCCACCCCCCCACAGGGTGGACCCCCTCACCTGGATGTTGGCCAGCTCCACAGCGCTCATGGATAGCACGGGCAGCGTGTCCATCTTGTGCTCCCCCTCGGCCGGGTACCGGGATTTCTGGGGGAGGAAGGAGGGGATCAGATCTGGTGCAGCCCAGTCCACCCAGCCCCCACCCCTGTGTATTCTCACCACACCTCCCCCTGACACCAGTCCCATAGATGTAAAGGAGATGGGGGGGCAATACCAGGCTAGATGGGTCTGGGGGGCAGGAGGGGGCGGGGATACCAGGGTAGATGGGCCCAGAGTCTCATCTGGGGGTGAAGGAGGGATGCTGGGTAGCTGGCCTCAGGGTCTGACCCGGAGGGCGGGGGGTGGGGTTCTGGGGTAGCTGGGCCCGGGGGCTGGGGGGGGGGGTCGGGTACCAGACGTACGAAGTGATGGAACACGTGTTTGGTGTCACTCAGCAGGTTCTTGGCCAGGCTGATGATGGAGTCGAAGTCGGCCCGGGGGTCTGAGGGCTTCAGGCGGGGCGCAGGGAGCCCCTGCAGCCCCTCGCACAAACTCAGTAGCGCCACCAGCAGCCGGCACACACTGCCTGTGGGGGGAGAGAGAGAAGGGCTGAGAGCAGGGGCTGGGAGCCAGGACTCCTGGGTTCTCTCCCTGGCTCTGGGAGGAGAGTGGGGGCTAGTGGTTAGAGAAGTGGGGGATGGGAGCCAGGGCTCCTGGGTTCTCTCCCTGGCCAGCTATTAGCGCAGCTAACACATTTATGGTGGCTAAACCCCCGCCCCCCTCCGCCATCCCAGCCATGCCCCCTGCTGTGCTGCCCCTTGCTGGCCGTGCACATTGGCTCTGGGGTGGGGTGCCCTGCTGGACCCCACACACTGCGCCCCCCTTCCCCGGGGGCCGCTGGTTCTCCTCCAGAGGGGGCCGGCCGCATTCCTGGGGCCAGACAGGCCGGCCGGATTCCGCGCATTCCCGCCGGCCAGGGCCAGCCCATCGCCCACGGCTTCCGGCCCTCGCCTCCCAGCCGGGCCCGCTCCCTCCGCCTCCGGCCTCCACTCCTCGCTCTGCCCCTTTCCTCAGGTTCTCTCCCTGTCGCTGTTCCTCCTTCGCCCCTCTCGCTTCCTCCCGCTCACCCTCTGTCTCCACCGAGCGCGGACTCGGCCCCCGGGCCCGTGAAGGGTGGGTTCCTTTCACGGGAACGGGGTGGCGCTGGCATGTGCCTAAGCCAAGCTTGGCTGGATTTGTGTCCTCGCTTTCTGGGCAGACGGGGTCGGTTTGTCCCCGTTATGGGCTGTCAGAGGGATAAAGGTCACGGCTCGCTCTTGCCCGCTCCCCGTTTTCCCAGGGCCCCCCTGCCCGGAGGTGGCTGGCTGGCAGGCGAGGTGGCTGGCAGGCTGGCGGGGATTCTCCGGCCCTGACGCGCAGCTGGCAGGGGCTGCCGGAGAAGCCGGCTCAGCTGTGGTCGGAGAGCTGCCTTTATCTCCCGTCTATCTCCTGCCTCCTTCCCTGGCTGCTTCCTGTCTGCTCCTTCCCTCAGCCAGAAGGAATCTGGGCCCTTCCCTTGTGCTATGAAGCTGGGCACGGAGGAGACCCTACAATAATCAATTGGATTACAAGAGACCCTACAATAACCAACCAGGCTGTGTGTACAGGAGACCCTACAACAACAAACCAGCAGGCACTCATGGCAGACCCTACAATAACAAACCAATCTGTGTGGACAGGAGACCCTACAATAACAAACCAGTGTGTATTCATGGCAGACTGTACAATAAGAAACCAGTCTGTGTTTACAGGCGACTCTACAATAATCAACCAGTGTGCGCTTACAAGAGACCCTACAATAACAATCCAGTCAGTGTTTACGAGACATCCTACAATAAGAAACCAGTGTGTATTCATGGCAGACCTTACAATAACAAACCAATTAGTGTTTACGGGAGACCCTACAATAACAAACCAATCTGTGTGTACAGGAGACCCTACAATAACAAACCAGTGTGTATTCATGGCAGACCCTACAACAATAAACCAGTCTGCTTTTACAGAAGACCCTAAAGTAACAAACTGGTGTGCGCTTATGAGAGACCCACGATAACAAGCTGGCGTGCCTTCATGAGAGACCCTACAATAACAAATCAGCACGCACAGCCCTGGAGTTCACCAGAGTCCCTCCAAGCCTCACCCATGCCAGTTTGTTATTGTAGGGTCTCCCTGGGGAGGGGCTGTTATGATAGGGTCTTACGTCCAGTTTACTCTGGACTCCTCCACCATTTCCAAACCCAGCCTGGCCACCCCCCCACACACACACCACCACCACACACCACACACACACACCACATCCTGCTTGGTGTAACCAAGAGACACTTGGGAGTCCACCAGCCCAGAGCTGGGTGTGTTAGCACAGAGGCCCCGACACTGGGGAGCAGGAGGATGGGCTGTGGGGGCGGGGGGTAGTCCCAGCCTATAGAGGAGCAGAAGGGCCAAGAACAACCCCTCGACCCCCTCCCCGAACCCCCAGCTGTACTGGGAGGGGCAAAACCCAAGTTCCCAAGGGGGCACAAAGGGGTTAAAGTCCCCCCCAGCCATAACTGCCCCAGGCTGGGGTTAATGGGGATAACCCCCTTGTGTGCCCCTCCTCCATGCAGACCCCACAGCTGGGCTATTCTCCTCCCCTCCCCCTCAAACTTCCCTATGCTGGGATCCCCCATGTGACGAACTGGGGGGTTTTCTTGTCTCACTGAAGGGGGTTCCCCCCATGGGCCGCACAGGGCTAAGAGTGGGCATGACCTGTGAGTCCATGACACCCCATCTCCCCCCCTCTCCCCCCAGCCAGCCAGTCCCTGCCCTGGGGCCAGATGGTAGCTGGCGCCCCCTAGAGGGGACAGGCCCCAGGACCCATTTCCCGCCCCCCTGAGCCAGCCAGTCCTGAGTCCCTGCCCTGGGGCCAGAGCAAATCCGGTCAATGTCCCTTGCAGCCGAGCCCCCAGTTCTCCCCCCGCCCCGCCATGTCCCGCCTGGAGCCTGGGGGGCTGGTTTAGGTCCCTGCTTTGCTCTTCCAGCTACCTAAACCCTCCGTCTCCCATGACCTCCGGAAAGCAGCATCGGGGGTCTGAACCCGGCAAGGGGGAGGAGGAGGATGCTGGGGAGGGGGGATGGGGGCAGGAAAAGGAGGAGGTGGGGAATGGGGGTAGAGGGAGGAGGAGGTGCGGCATGGGGGAAGGGGGAGGAAAGGGAAGGGGGGATGGGGCAGGGGGAGGACAGGGGGAGGGGGAGGGTGGGGAAGGAGGAGGGGAAGGATGGGGGAGGGGGAGGGTGGGGAAGGGGAGATGGGGACGGGGGAGGATGGGGGTGGGGAAGAGGGAATGGGGGCAGGGGGAGGAGGAGGTGGGGCGGGGGGCAGGAGGAGAATGGGGAGGGGGCAGGGGGAGGATGGGAAGGGGGCATTTCACAGCAAAGGCCAATGGAAGTGGCTCAGAAACACACACAGCAGCATGTCTGGGGATAGATAGATAGATAGATAGATAGATAGATAGATAGATAGAGGGGGTGGATGGGGATAGATAGATAGATAGATAGATAGATAGATAGATAGAGGGGGTGGATGGGGATAGATAGATAGATAGATAGATAGATAGATAGATAGATAGATAGAGGGGCTGTGTGGGGATAGATAGATAGATGGGGGGATGTGGGGATGGGGATAGATAGAGGGGGTGTGTGAGGATAGATAGATAGATAGATAGATAGATAGAGGGGGTGGATGGGGATAGATAGATAGATAGATAGATAGATAGATAGATAGATAGATAGAGGGGCTGTGTGGGGATAGATAGATAGATGGGGGGATGGGGGGATGGGGATAGATAGAGGGGGTGTGTGAGGATAGATAGATAGATAGATAGATAGATAGATAGATGAGGTGGATGGGGATAGATAGATAGAGGGGCTGTGTGGGGATAGATAGATAGATAGATAGATAGATAGATAGATAGATAGATAGAGGGGCTGTGTGGGGATAGATAGATAGATAGATAGATAGATAGATAGATAGATAGATAGATAGATGGACTGTGTGGGGATAGATAGATAGATAGATAGATAGATAGATAGATAGATAGATAGAGGGGCTGTGTGGGGATAGATAGATAGATAGATAGATAGATAGATAGATAGATAGATAGATAGAGGGACTGTGTGGGGATAGATAGATAGATAGATAGATAGATAGATAGATAGATAGATAGATAGATAGATAGATAGAGGGGCTGTGTGGGGATAGATAGATAGATAGATAGATAGATAGATAGATAGATAGATAGATGAGGTGGATGGGGATAGATA
The DNA here is from genome assembly GCF_027887155.1 of Malaclemys terrapin pileata. NCBI lineage: Eukaryota > Metazoa > Chordata > Testudines > Emydidae > Malaclemys > Malaclemys terrapin. Next base: position 1,753,906 of record NC_071524.1, read on the forward strand.
GATAGAGGGGCTGTGTGGGGATAGATAGATAGATAGATAGATAGAGGGGGTGTCTGGGGATAGGTAGATAGATAGATAGATGGGTTGGCTGGGGATAGATAGATAGATAGATAGATAGATAGATAGATAGATGGGTTGGCTGGGGATAGATAGATAGATAGATAGATAGATAAAGGGGGTGGCTGGGGATAGATAGATAGATAGATAGATAGATAGATAGAGGGGGTGGATGGGGATAGATAGATAGATAGATAGATAGATAGATGAGGTGGATGGGGATAGATAGATAGAGGGGCTGTGTGGGGATAGATAGATAGATAGATAGATAGATAGATAGATAGATAGAGGGACTGTGTGGGGATAGATAGATAGATAGATAGATAGATAGATAGATAGATAGATAGATAGATAGAGGGGCTGTGTGGGGATAGATAGATAGATAGATAGATAGATAGATAGAGGGACTGTGTGGGGATAGATAGATAGATAGATAGATGGGGGGATGGGGGGATGGGGATAGATAGAGGGGGTGTGTGAGGATAGATAGATAAATAGATAGATAGATAGATAGATAGATGAGGTGGATGGGGATAGATAGATAGATGGGGTGTCTGGGGATAGATAGATAGATAGATAGATAGATAGATAGATGAGGTGGATGGGGATAGATAGATAGATGGGGTGTCTGGGGATAGATAGACAGATAGATAGATAGATAGATAGATAGATAGATAGATGAGGTGGATGGGGATAGATAGATAGAGGGACTGTGTGGGGATAGATAGATAGATAGATAGATAGATGGGGGGATGGGGGGATGGGGGGATGGGGATAGATAGAGGGGGTGGATGGGGATAGATAGATAGATTGATAGATAGATAGATAGATAGATAGATAGATGAGGTGGATGGGGATAGATAGATAGAGGGACTGTGTGGGGATAGATAGATAGATAGATAGATAGATAGATGGGGGGATGGGGATAGATAGAGGGGGTGGATGGGGATCGAGAGAAGGATTTACCACTACTATAAATGAGGTAGATCCATCATCCCCCCCCATCCATCCCCCCCACCCCTCTACCTGCCGAGCCGCCTGCCCCCACCTGGGAAGCGAGCCGGCTGGCTGACCCAAGGGCCACGCCGGGGCCTGCAGCCTGTGATGAGCTCACCCCGGCGCCTGCCAGGACCTGCTCCCCCTGAGTCACCCAGCAGGCCCCAGAACGCCCGGCCCGGCCCGGCCCCAGAGGGAGGGACAGGGTGGGTCTGGGGCTGCCCATAGGTTGCAGAAGGGGAATCCACAGGGGCAGGAGAGGAGGGGGTGGATGTAGGGACAAGAGGGGGAGGGGTGCCTGTAGGATGCAGGGGTGGGTGGCGGAGGGGCATAGTTTGGGGGGAGCCTGGGAGGTGCAGAGGACAGGAGGAGTAGGGTGAGTGGGGGTGGGGGCAGTAGGGAGAGGGTGGGGTGCCCCATGGGGTGAGATGGGGCGTGGGCAGGAGGTTTGGGTCCTGGGAGTGAAATGCTCATGGGGTGCAGAGTCTGAGAGGGGCAAGTCAGGGGGTGCTGGACTGAACCCCAATCCTGCCCCTCCCCGCCGCATTTCATTGGCCAGAGAGGAGCTGGGACGGGGGAGGGGGAGATATTGTGAGGTGGTGGGGGCTCCCAGCTTGGGTCTCACCCCCCAGAGATTGCACTGTGGGGGGAGCCTGCAGAGAGACCCAGGAACCCAGCAAATGGGGGGAGGGAACGGAATGGAGGGCGGGGGGGGCTGTTAGGACCTGATGGGGACCCCCCTCCCATCAGACTAAGACAGCTACCACCCAGCAATGCAAGAGTTAATGGCAAGGGGCCTCTGCCCCCCACCACCCCAACTTCCAGATACCCCCTCCCCCGTCCTGTGCAAACAACCCTGGGTTCCCCTAATCCTGCCTGCACCCCCCTCACCCCAACCCCCCTGTATCCCCAAATCCCTCCCTGCACCTCCTACCCCCAGGAGCCACCATACAGTCCAGTCCCCCTGTACCTCCACAATCCCCCTGCACCCCCCCAGTCTCCCTGCACCCCTATTATCCACCATCCTCCTTTACCTCCCAGCTGTATCTGGTGGGTAACCAGCCCCCAGGCCCTGCGCTTTGCTCAGCTTGGATGCTGTTGGCTGTGGGAGCCCTGCACAGACCCCACCACCTCCCCAGCACGTGGGGGGTGTTTGGGGGCCCCCACCCCACGGAGCCAGCAGCGCATGGGACCCCGGGCCTGGATCTGCACAGCAGAGGGGCTTGGTCTGGGTCTGGGTTCTAATGGGATTTGTAGGGCCCGCTGGCTGGGGGAGAGCCATGGGGTAGGAAAAGGTTAAACACACACATACACACACAGATCACAGATCTACACACAGAGATCCTTACACACAGCTCTAACACACACAGATCTACACACACCCAATCTAAATAAGATCATGCAGAGATCTATACACAGATACACACACACATACACACACAAAGAGATCTATGCACATCTCTAACACACACACACACACCCCAAGTGCCCATCAACAACCAGGCTCTCCCAGCACTGCGGGGGTTACACAAACTCACGCTGCCCCCACCCCGCCCCTGTCCTTCCACTTTACGCCCCTCTCTCTTCTGCAGCCCCCCAAGCACCCCACCCCTGGAGGAGCCTAGGCCTTCCCCCCACCATGTAACACCCCCTCCACCCACAGCTGAGACCCCCCCAAATTTCCTACACATGTCACAGCCATTTGGGGGGTGGCCACCAGGGGGCACTGGGAGCAATCCGGCCTGGGTCAGCCCTGGGCGGGGGAGGGAATCCAGCCCAGGCAGGCCGTATTAAGCTGGCCCGCGAGCCGCACCACACACCTACGTGCTCCAACGGGAGCTGCAGAGGCGGTGCCTGAGGACGTGGCAGCGCGCAGAGCTGCCTGGCCGCCCCTCTGCCTAGGAGCCGGAGAAGGGACACGCCACTGCTTCCGGGAGTTGCTTGAGGTAAGCGCCACATGGAGCCTGCACCCCTGAGCCCCTCCCGTGCCCCAACTCCCTGCCCCAGCCCTGATCCCCCTCCTGCTCTCCGAACCCCTCAATCCCAGCCCAGAGCACCCTCCTGCACCCCAAACCTCTCATCCCCAGCCCCACCCCAGAGCCCACACCCCCAGACAGAACCTGCCCCCCTTCCCGCACCCCTGCCCCAGCCCTGATCCCCCTCCCGATCTCCGAACCCCTCGATCCCAGCCCAGAGCTCTCTCCAACACCCCAAACTCCTCATCCCCTGTCCCACCCCAGAGCCCTCACCCACCCCACACACACCCAACCTCAATTTTGTGAGCATTCAGGGCCCGCCGTACAATTTCTATTCCCCAATGTGGCCCTCAGGCCAAAATGTTTGCCCACTCCTGCCCTAGCATGTCACTCTGGGCGCGTCCACACTGCCAGACACAGCCTGCGGCTCCGAGTTGGAGAACCGGGGGTGTCAGAGCCAGGGCTCCGGCCTGCGCCTGCCCGTCTCCACTGCAATCCGGAGCCCGCCAGCCCTGATCGCTGAGCTGGGCCAGCCGCGGGGCTTTCGGCACAGCGACAAGCCACCTGCCCTTCGACGGCAAGGCAGGTTTGGCCCACACCCAAACCAGACAAGATTGTATGTGATCAGTATGTGGTGCCAGCCACATGGGGGCAGGGTGTGTGAGGGGATAGATAGATAGATAGATAGATAGATAGATAGAGGGGGTGGATGGGGATAGATAGATAGATAGATAGATAGATAGATAGATAGATGGGGGGGTGGCTGGGGATAGATAGATAGATAGATAGATAGATAGATAGATAGATAGATAGATGGGTTGGCTGGGGATAGATAGATAGATAGATAGATAGATAGAGGGGGTGGATGGGGATAGATAGATAGATAGATAGATAGATAGAGGGGGTGGATGGGGATAGATAGATAGATAGATAGATAGATAGATAGATAGATAGATAGATAGATAGAGGCGATGTCTGGGGATAGCTAGCTAGATGGGGGTGTCAGGTGACAGATCGATCAATAGGGCTGCACGTATCATTCGAACACTCAGCAAGAAACCCCTCCCCAGATACAGCCTGGGCCAGGCCCCCAGCCGGAGGCACTCGCCGTCGCTTCGTTGGCTCACACCGGCTGAGGAGTTGGTCCACCCAGCTACGAGCCGCGTATCTGCCCACGTTGGTACAGCCCGAGCGTTTCCCCGGCCTGCCCCACAGCGCGAGAAATGGACACAGCAGGCGACTCCATCAACACACCACCTGGGCGTCCAGGGCACAGATGTGCCCCTCGGTGAGCCAGCCGCATCTAAGGGGCAAGAAACTGACCCATTGCGCGTGACCCATAGAGCATGTCAGATCTGCATGGCATGGGCATGCAGACATAGATATACGCAGCCATCGATACAGGAGACGAATCCGTCTATGCATTAAACATACCCTGAACCGAACAGAGGTACAATAGGCCCATGAGACCCACACAACATGCTGGCCATGAATGCTCACGAAATTGGGGGTTGGGGTGCAGGAGCGAGTGAGGGCTCCAGCTGGGGGTGCAGGAGGCTGGGACCGAGGGGTTCGGAGGGCGGGAGGGGGCTCAGGGCTGGGGCAGGGCGTTGGGGTGCAGGAGGGGGTCAGGGGTGCAGGCTCTGGGCGGCGCTTACCTCAAGCAGCTCCCGGAAACAGCGGCATGTTCTCCCTCCGGCTCCTATGCGGAAGCGCAGCCAGGTGTCTCTGCGTGCTGCCCCACCTTCAGGCACCGCCCCTGCAGCTCCCATTGGCCCTGTTTGCTGGCCAATGGGAGCTGCGGGGGCGGTGCTTGGGGCAGGGGCAGCATGTGGAACCCCCTGGCTGTCCCTACGCATAGGAGCCGGAGGGGGGACGTGCCGCTGCTTCCGGGAGCCGTGGGGAGCAAGCCCCTGACCCTGCTCCCTGGCAGGAGCTAGAGAGCCAGATTAAAACATCTGAAGGGCTGGATGCGGCCCCTGGGCCGTAGTTTGCCCACCCCTGCTATAGACAGATGCAACTCGCTGGGCACTGGATGTGTGCCTAACCACAAGCAATAGACAGATTCCCAATGCTCAGAATCAGACAGACACAGTATGTATGTGTCGCTGTAAATATAAACACGCACACACCGCGGAGTAAGATAAAAGCATCTGTGCATGCATTATATATATATACACTGTTATATGAACAGCATCTATGTCTGCATTAAATACACCTAGGCTTGGCAGGTTTCAATTTCTATTGTCATCATTTCGACAAATAATTTAAATTTGAAGTACTTCTCCCCCATTTAAATTTGCACGGCTGTGCACAACGACGGGGCTTAAGCATCTTTTAAATCAGTTTCAATATTCAATAGTCCCAGCTGTAGGAAATTCCAGGGGGGAGGAGACATAGAGACTTGATAAGAGAGGCCTGTGGGATCCGAAAAGTGAATGCCTGATCACACAAATTGTCCCCACCCGAAAAATACACCCAGAAAATACCCTTCAATCAAACTCGGATACGTTCTCAAGCAGAAGTTTTCGTACTTTGCTTTCCATTCCAATTGCTATCAATGGAAACATTTTTTTGGTTCGTCCCGGCATTTACTGATAATCTAATCCTTCCAAGTCTCCGCAGAGACAGATTGCAAATATAGAGCAACAGATACGAGATCAATACATGTAATGCTTCAGATATACACAGCATGCTAATAATATGCATCTATAGAGACAGAAGCATCAATCTATGCATTAAATATCCACCGACAGATTGCAAATGATCAATACAGACACTGCCTCAGACATACCCAGGGTGTGTCCCTACACACGCCTACGCATAAAACACAACACCGAGCTGTTACATCAAGACAGAAAGCAATTGTAACTGATCAACACAGCACATGAAACATACAAAGTACATGCATCTTGAAAGCTCGAAATCTATGTGTACAGGTACCTCTCCATGCACACACAGGGGCTAGTTACACGGCTCGGGCTAGAAAGAAAGAGAATTGTAAAGGAAGAAATTACTTCATGAAGAGGGGGGGGAAAAGCAGCAACATTTTTGGAAATTGAGGCAAAAAGGAAAAAAAAAACAGCAAAAAATCAGAACTTACTTTTCATGTTTTTAGGGATGGCCGGGGCTGAGTGGCTTTGAGGCTAAGGTAATTTTGTGGGGTCCCTGAGTTTTAACGCTTTCTTCTCCTGCAATATTTTGTCCTTTCTTCTGGTTTGGATTTTAAAGTTTGTGGGTTGCTTTGCTGTGATTTTTTTTTGTTTTTTTTTGGTCAGTTGCTTTTTGAGTTTGTTTGTACAGTTGGGTGATGGCTTTTTTCTCTCTCTCGCTCTCCCACTTTTGTTGGGTTTGGGGGCAAACGTATTTTCTTCGCGGCCACCTGCTTTCCAGAAATCCCTGGGCTTTTTTGATTACTTTTTTGAGGTAGATTGGAAGAAGAAAAAAAAGGGATCGTTTCCCTACACTTTCTCTACCAACACACACACACTCACACACACACACACACAAAAATCAACACACGCACACCTCCCACCCCGCCCTCCCCCCAGCAGGTGAAAATAAAAAAGTGCCACACAACCTCTTCCCTGTACTTTGTGTGTGTGTATGTGTGTGTGTGTGTGTGTGTGTGTGCATGTCACACCACTACAAATTGCTCTTTATATACCAGGCGCAGGGCCCTCTCTGTAAGTGTGTGAATGTTTTTTCAAAGGATGACACATCTTGACTCATTCCTTTTCCATTCAGAAAAAAAAAAAAAAAAGCAGCGCAAGAGGGAGAGAGAGAGAGAGATCACCACTCGAAAATCTCTTCCTCTGACTTACAGCACACGTTTGAAGTGGGTGGCATGCAATAGGGCAAGAGATGACACACATCTCTAGAATGCATTGCCAGCCGGCACGCTCTCCCTTTAAAATTTTCTTGGGGGGAGGGAAAGGGTGATGAAGTCATGCTCTAATCCCACCGCTGCCACCACCACTACCGCTGGGATCTCTGGGAGAGGCGTCACCCCCCACCACACACACACACACACACACACACACACACACACACCAGTGACTTTCTTTTCTTCCCCTTCACGCACACACCTGAGAGGAGAGCTGGCTGCTGGGGAGACTTTGGGAAGGGATATGAAAAAAGAAGGGTGTGGGGGGGAAGATGATAAAGAAAGAAAGAAAGAAAGATGCAGAGGACCAGCGAGAGAGATGGCGGTCGCGATAGCTAGTGACTGATGCAGGCTGACACAACGGAGATCTGGCTGCTCCCGGTTGTTTTAAACCCAGTCTAGTGGGCCAGGCCGCAGTGGGGATCTGGCTCTGTATCTCTGGCACTCTGGGGAACCGACGGACCCAGTGCCATTGGACGCCCGTTATTGGCTGGCTGGGAGGTGTGCGATGCGCTGGCTGGCTGCGGTCACTGGAATGCAGTCGGGGTGGGGGGTGAGATAACCTCCCCGTAGCCCAAGATGGACAGACGTAAAATTGATGACCAGTGTCCTTGGGGCAGCGCCGCAGCAGGAACCGTCACCCCATCTCCACTGGCAGTGACTGTCCAGGGTCTGGGGCACAGCGGCATCCCCGTGCCGGGGCTCGCACTGCATCACTAGGGCACAGCGGCGTCCCCGTGCCAGGGCTCACACTGCATCACTGGGGCACAGCGGAGCTCACACTGCGTCACTGGGGGTGCAGTGGGGTCCCTTTACTGGATCTCACACTACATCACTGGGGGCACAGCGGGGTCTCTGTGCTGGGGCTCGCACTGCGTCACTGGGGCACAGCGGGGTCCCTGTACTGGAACTCCCACTGTGTCACTGGGGGCACAGAGGGGTCTCTGTGCTAGGGCTCGCACTGCATCATTGGGGCACAGCGGAGCTCACACTGCGTCACTGGGGGTGCAGTGGGGTCCCTTTACTGGATCTCACACTACATCACTGGGGGCACAGCGGGGTCTCTGTGCTGGGGCTCGCACTGCGTCACTGGGGCACAGCGGGGTCCCTGTACTGGAGCTCCCACTGTGTCACTGGGGGCACAGAGGGGTCTCTGTGCTAGGGTTCGCACTGCATCATTGGGGTGCAGTGGTGTGTCCATGCCAGAGCTTGCACTGCATCACTGGGGCACAGCGGGATCCCTGTGCCAGGGCTTACACTGCGTCACTGGGGCACAGCAGGGTCCCTGTACCTGAGCTCTCACTGCATTACTGGGGGTGCAGTGGAGTCCCTGTACTGGAGCTCACACTGTGTCACCCGGGGCACAGCGGGGTCTCTGTGCTGGGGCTCACACTGTGTCACTGGGGGCACAGCAAAGTCCCTGTGCCAGGGCTTACACTGCATCACTGGGGCAGAGCGGGGTGTCCGTGCCGGGGCTCGCACTGCGTCACTGGTGCACAGCGGGACGTCCATGCCGGGGGTCGCACTGCATCACTGGTGCACAGCGGGACGTCCGTGCCGGGGCTCGCACTGCGTCACTGGGGCACAGCGGGGCGTCCGTGCCGGGGCTCGCACTGCGTCACTGGGGCACAGCGGGACGTCCGTGCCAGGGCTCGCACTGCATCACTGGGAACCGGAGCTCCCTCTCCCCTGTGTCCGGCTTGCTGGGAAAGCCAGCCTGGGGAAATCTCCTTCCTTGTTTGCCTCTTAAGCAAGAGCCAGGCCCAATCGATCTTCTCACACATCCGGCTCCCCCCTCCCCGGGCCGAGCTGCCCCCCCACTCCCAGCTGCTCAGGGCGTGAACAAGGAACAGCAGCCCGGGGCAGGGGGGCACCAAAACACTTCCGAAGGCTCTTAGGAAACTTAGTGTATCCCAGAGCACCCAATGCAGCCGCCTCGGGTGGAGCGCGGGGGCTGGTCTTGCCGGGACTTCTCACCCAGTGCTGAGATGCGGCCCCTCTGGGGTGGAGCGCGGGAGGCTGTTTAGGATGGAGCCATACACAGGGGCATGGGAGCCAGCACTGACGGCTAGGGGAGAGCCCCTCCCTACTGAGACCCCCCCCCGCAGCACAGCACCCCCCTAGCGCCGCACTGGAAAAGCACCCCAAGACCACCCCGAGCTCTAACCTCTAGACCCCAGGGCCTTCGGGGGGGGGGGGGAAGAGAATCGGGAAAATCTCTCCCCTAGAGCCCCAGGTCGGGTCACTGCGCTGAACTGAAAGTTGGGCTTTTCAGGGTTAAAAGGATTTTTTGGTTCTTTCGTTTTCCTCATTACATGTGTCCGTCTGGCCCCAAAGCCACCTGGGAAGGGGAGCCAGGACTCCTGGGTTCTATCCTGGCTCTGGGAGGGTCTAGTGGTTAGAGCAGGAGGCTGGGAGCCAGGACACCTGGGTTCAGACTCAGCCCTACGTAAGAGCCCAAGTGGGGGGGTGCCCCCTAGGTCCCCTCCCCGGTGCATTGTGGTCTGGTGGCCGGGAGATGAAAGCTTTGGACTTCTGCTGGCTTGGGAGACGCTGACTGTGCGGCCCTGGGGCCCTGTGTGGATTTCACAAGCACCCCCCCCCCCCCAGCCCAGGTGTGCCCCCCCTTTCCCCCCCCCGCCGGCCTGAGAGCTGAGTCAAAGCCACGCTGGTCAGTTCGGAGTCACCCCTGGAGCCGCAGCTGCCGTCAAACTGGGCTTGACACGCTCCGAGCCCCCTGGCTTCCGGCTCCTTTGCGGCTGATGTGTCAGCCGGCCCTCCTGCTCACAGGCACCATCGCCTGGGGCCCCGACTCACCCACCAGCCCCCACTCCCCTCCCAGAGCCGGGGAGAGAACCCAGGAGTCCTGGCTCCCAGCCCCCCCGCTCTAACCACCAGCCCCCACTCCCCTCCCAGAGCCGGGGAGAGAACCCAGGAGTCCCGGCTTCCAGCCGTCCCCAATCTAACCATTAGAGCCCACTCCCTTCCCAGAGCCGGGGGGAGAACCCAGGAGTCCTGGCTCCCAGCCGTGCCCAATCTAACCATTAGATCCCACTCCCCTCCCAGAGCCGGGGAGAGAACCCAGGAATCCTGGCTCCCAGCCCCCCTGCTCTAACCACTAGCCCCCACTCCCCTCCCAGAGCCGGGGGGAGAACCCAGGAGTCCTGGCTCCCAGCCGTGCCCAATCTAACCATTAGATCCCACTCCCCTCCCAGAGCCGGGGGGAGAACCCAGGAGTCCTGGCTCCCAGCCGTGCCCAATCTAACCATTAGATCCCACTCCCCTCCCAGAGCCGGGGAGAGAACCCAGGAGTCCTGGCTCCCAGCCCCCCCACTCTAACCACGAGACCCCACTCCCCCCCCCAGAGCCAGGGTGAGAACCCAGGAGTCCTGGCTCCCAGCCCCCCTGCTCTAACCACTAGCCCCCACTCCCCTTCCAGAGCAAGGGAGAGAACCCAGGAGTCCTGGCTCCCAGCTGCCCCCAATCTAACTATTAGATCCCACTCCCTTCCCAGAGCCAGGTATAGAACCCAGGAGTCCTGGCTCCCAGCCCCCCCCACTCTAACCACGAGACCCCACTCCCCCCTGCAGAGCCAGGGTGAGAACCTAGGAGTCCCGGCTCCCAGCCTTCCCCCTGCTGGCCTGTTCTGACCCACACTCCTCCCAGGGGAGGGACCCCTTTGCCTGCTTTCTGCCTTCCCAGGCACCCAGCGGGCAGCCGATGACTCTGTGTCTCTCCGTAGCCGGTGTGTGTCACTGGCACCCCGATTTACAACCCTCCGCCCGTCTCCAGGCTGTCTCCCCCCGCCCCTGCCCAGCCCGTGGGTCAGCTGCTAGGCCAGGGCAATGGAGAAGTGAGAGGGGAGCTCACTTTTCTCCCGCATAGCTGCCCCACCCCTGAGGGTTGCCCCCACGCCTGGGGTAGCTAGGGGATCCTATACCCACCAGTGTCATGGATGGAACCCAGGCATCCTGGCTCCCAGCCCCCCCACTCTCCTCCCAGAGCTGGGGAGAGAACCCAGGAATCCTGACTCCCAGACCCCCCCCCCAGCTCTAACCACTAGACCCCACTCCCCTCCCAGAGCCAGACACCCAGCTGGCCAGGTCTGGCCTCTCCGTGACCCTGGCTCTATGGGAACCGAGCTCCCAGCCCACAAGCCCCATTGACAACCTAGCAGTGTAAGGGCCCCTCTTCACAGCTGCTGGGAAGGGGCCCCCCTCGGCCTGCTGGGAAAGCCAGCCTGGGGCCAGGGGGGAATATAGGCCCCATGGTGTCTGGCCCTGACCTCACAGGGCCACGACCCCCACGGGGCTATCAGCTGTGTGTGTGTGGGGGGGTGCCCCCGGCTACCCCAGCCCCATCTGTGCCAGCAGGGGGTGCTATGGGGCATGGGGCAGGGGCTCCAGCTGGGGGTGGGGGCTCCCAGCTACCCCAGTGCCTCCTTTCCCAGCAGGGGGCGCTGTGGGGCATGGGGCGGGGGCCTCCCAGCTACTCCAGTCCCATCTCTGCCAGCAGGGGGTGCTATGGGGCATGGGGCAGGGGCTCCAGCTGGGAGGGGGGCTCCCAGCTACCCCAGTGCCTCCTTTCCCAGCAGGGGGCGCTGTGGGGCACGGGGCGGGGGCCTCCCGGCTACCCCAGCCCCACCTCTGCCAGCAGGGGGCGCTGTGTGAGCCTGGAGTAGCTGGGAGCTGTCCCCTGCCCCACTCCCTCCGGCGCCCCCTGGTGGGACAGGCCAGCCTTGCAGCTGCTCCGGGGGGGGGGGGGGGGGGCGGGAAATGAGCCTTTTCTGCGTTAAGCAGCAGCGTATCCGGCAGAGCCGCGGCCCGGGCGGCGTGTGAATGGGCCCAGTGTGCGCCGGGCTCGGTGCCAGCTCCCTCGCCATAGAAACCCCCGGCCGCAGCTGTAAACAGGCCATCAGAAATTCCCCTCCCGTGCCCGAGGGGGGGAGGCAGCGCGAGCCAGTGGAGGGAGCGGGGAGAACACGAGGCAGGCAGGGCGAGGAAAGGGGCTGCCGGGGGGAGAGGCAGGAGGGGGCCGGGCTGACGGGGGTGGGAGGATGGGGAGATGCCCCCAGAAGCCAGCTACCAGGCTGGGCTTTAGCCTGCAATATCTCAGCCTGGCGCTAGGGGGCGCTCTCCATCCCCTCCCCCCGCCCCCCGGCAGTGCCCGGTCCCCAGCCCCACACCAGGGGACTGGAGGGTTGGACACACTGCTGCCCTCTGCAGGATGCACTGAGAACTGCCCTCTCAAGGCCTCGTTAGCGCTAAGACACGGTTCCCCAAACCGTGAAGCGTGCCCGCCTGGGGGGGGTGCAAAGGACTGTTCAGGAGGGGCACAGCTGGGGCGCAGGCCAGCCCCCATCGGGGATGGGAAGGGAGCCCCACCCAGCTCCTCTCCCAGCCCCGCCCCTGCCCGCGGCCCCCTTACCCAGTCTGTGTCCCCCCCCCACAAAGCTGCAGCCCCACTCCCAGCCCCAGCTGGGGGGGGGGGGGGGGGTTTGGACAAGGGGTGTGTGTGACCCTGAAAAGTCTGGGGACCATTGCACTAAGAGCTGGGGAGAGATTTAGAGAAACATGTTTTACTGAAGATGGGGAAACTGAGGCACAGAGTAGGGCGGGTGATGGACTGAGGTCACACGGCAAATCAGAGGCAGAGCGAACCCAGGAGTCCTGGCTCCTGGGCCCCTGCTCTAACCAATAGACCCCACTCTCCTCCTAGAGCCGGGGAGAGAACCCAGGAGTCCTGGCTCCCAACCCCCTCCTCCTGCCCCATCTATGTGTCTGGCACGATGGGTCCCAAGCTCACTTGGGGCCAGGAGCTTTTATCGTAATGCCCTTCACAAGACATTTACTCTCTCCGGAGTGAAAATCTCTACTTGTGACTTGTTTTTATTCACTCTATTAACCTGGGAACATTCACATGGCGAAGGGGAATATTCTTCTCTGATATGGAGCCAAGGGCTAAATCACTGGGGTAGATGGGCCTGTGGGGTCTGATCCGGGGGAAGGCATGATACCAGGGTAGATGGACCCGGGGGCTGATGGGGGGGGATGGGAGGAGGCGGGATACCGGGGTAGATGGGCCCGGAGGGCTGATGGGGGGGGATCGAAGGAGGCGGGATACCAGGGTAGATGGGCCCGGGGGCTGATGGGGGGGGATGGGAGGAGGCGGGATACTGGGGTAGATGGGCCCGGGGGCTGATGGGGGGGGATCGAAGGAGGTGGGATACCGGGTTAGATGGGCCCGGGGGCTGATGGGGGGGGGATCGAAGGAGGCGGGATACCGGGGTAGATGGGCCCGGGGGCTGATGGGGGGGGATCGAAGGAGGCGGGATACCGGGGTAGATGGGCCCGGGGGCTGATGGGGGGGGATCGAAGGAGGTGGGATACCGGGGTAGATGAGCCCGGGGGCTGACGGGGGGGATCGAAGGAGGCGGGATACCGTGGTAGATGGGCCCGGGGGCTGATGGGGGGATCAAAAGAGGCGGGATACCGGGGTAGATGGGCCCGGGGGCTGATGGGGGGGGATCGAAGGAGGTGGGATACCGGGGTAGATGGGCCCGGGGGCTGATGGGGGGGAATCAAAGGAGGTGGGATACCGGGGTAGATGGGCCCGGGGGTTCATGGGGGGGATTGAAGGAGGTGGGATACCGGGGTAGATGGGCCCGGGGGCTGATCACGGGGGGATGGGAGGAGGCGGGTTACCGGGGTAGATGGGCCCGGGGGCTGATCCGTGGGGGATCGAAGGAGGCGGGATACCGGGGTAGATGGGCCCGGGGGCTGATGGGGGGGGGAAATCGAAGGAGGTGGGATACCGGGGTAGATGGGCCTGGGGGCTGATGGGGGGAGGGATCGAAGGAGGCGGGATACCGGGGTAGATGGGCCTGGGAGCTGATCCAGGGGGATGGGAGGAGGCGGGTTACCGGAGTAGATGGGCCCAGGCGCTGATCACGGGGGGATGGGAGGAGGCGGGATACCGGGGTAGACGGGCCCGGGGGCTGATGGGGGGGGAATCGAAGGAGGTGGGATACCGGGGTAGATGGGCCCGGGGGCTGGTGGGGGGGGGATCGAAGGAGGTGGGATACCGGGGTAGATGGGCCCGGGGGCTGATGGAGGGGGATCGAAGGAGGTGGGATACTGGGGTAGATGGGCCCGGGGGTTCATGGGGGGGATTGAAGGAGGTGGGATACCGGGGTAGATGGGCCCGGGGGCTGATCACGGGGGGATGGGAGGAGGCGGGTTACCGGGGTAGATGGGCCCGGGGGCTGATCCGTGGGGGATCGAAGGAGGCGGGATACTGGGGTAGATGGGCCCGGGGGCTGATGGGGGGGATGGGAGGAGGCAGGATACCGGGGTAGATGGGCCCGGGGGGCTGATGGGGGGGAATCGAAGGAGGTGGGATACCGGGGTAGATGGGCCCGGGGGCTGATGGGGGGGATCGATGGAGGTGGGATTCCGGGGTAGATGGGCCCGGGGGGTGATGGGGGGTATCGAAGGAGGTGGGATACCGGGGTAGATGGGCCCGGGGGCTGATGGGAGGGGGATCGAAGGAGGTGGGATTCCGGGGTAGATGGGCCCGGGGGCTGATGGGAGGGGGATCGAAGGAGGTGGGATACCGGGGTAGATGGGCCTGGGGGCTGATGGGGGGGGGCGTCGAAGGAGGTGGGATACCGGGGTAGATGGGCCTGGGAGCTGATGGGGGGGATCGAAGGAGGTAGGATACCGGGGTAGATGGGCCCCGGGGCTGATGGGGGGGGATTGAAGGAGGTGGGATACCGGGGTAGATGGGCCCGGGGGCTGATGGGGGGGATCGAAGGAGGTGGGATACCGGGGTAAATGGGCCCGGGGGCTGATGCGGGGGGATCGAAGGAGGTGGGATACCGGGGTAGATGGGCCCGGGGGGCTGATGGGAGGGGGATCGAAGGAGGTGGGATACCGGAGTAGATGGGCCCGGGGGCTGATCCAGGGGGGATTGGAGGAGGTGGGTTACCGGGGTAGATGGGCCCGGGGGCTGATGCGGGGGGATCAAAGGAGGTGGGATACCGGGGTAGATGGGCCCGGGGGCTGATGGGGGGAGATCGAAGGAGGTGGGATACCGGGGTAGATGGGCCCGGGGGCTGATGGGGGGGATCGATGGAGGTGGGATTCCGGGGTAGATGGGCCCGGGGGGTGATGCGGGGTATCGAAGGAGGTGGGATACCGGGGTAGATGGGCCCGGGGGCTGATGGGGGGGATCGAAGGAGGTGGGATACCGGGGTAGATGGGCCCGGGGGCTGATGGGGGGGGATCAAAGGAGGTGGGATACCGGGGTAGATGGGCCCGGGGGCTGATGGGAGGGGGATCGAAGGAGGTGGGATACCGGGGTAGATGGGCCCGGGGGCTGATGGGGGGGATCGAAGGAGGTGGGATACCGGGGTAGATGGGCCCGGGGGCTGATGGGGGGGATCGAAGGAGGTGGGATACCGGGGTAGATGGGCCCGGGGGCTGATGGGAGGGGGATCGAAGGAGGTGGGATACCGGGGTAGATGGGCCTGGGGCTGATGTGGGGGGCGTCGGAGGAGGTGGGATACCGGGGTAGATGGGCCCGGGGGCTGATGGGGGGGATCGAAGGAGGTAGGATACCGGGGTAGATGGGCCCGGGGGCTGATGGGGGGGGAATCGAAGGAGGTGGGATACCGGGGTAGATGGGCCCGGGGGCTGATGGGAGGGGGATCGAAGGAGGTGGGATACCGGGGTAGATGGGCCTGGGGGCTGATGGGGGGGGGGCGTCGAAGGAGGTGGGATACCGGGGTAGATGGGCCTGGGAGCTGATGGGGGGGATCGAAGGAGGTAGGATACCGGGGTAGATGGGCCCGGGGGCTGATGGGGGGGGATCGAAGGAGGTGGGATACCGGGGTAGATGGGTCCGGGGGCTGATGGGGGGGATCGAAGGAGGTGGGATACCGGGGTAAATGGGCCCGGGGGCTGATGGGAGGGGGATCGAAGGAGGTGGGATACCGGGGTAGATGGGCCCGGGGGTTCATGGGGGGGGGGTATCGAAGGAGGTGGGATTCCGGGGTAGATGGGCCCGGGGGGCTGATGGGGGGGGATCGAAGGAGGTGGGATACCGGGGTAGATGGGCCCGGGGGCTGATGGGGGGGGATCGAAGGAGGTGGGATACTGGGGTAGATGGGCCCGGGGGGCTGATGGGGGGGGATCGAAGAAGGTGGGATACCGGGGTAGATGGGCCCGGGTGCTGATGCGGGGGGATCGAAGGAGGTGGGATACCAGGGTAGATGGGCCCGGGGAGCTGATGGGGGGATGTTTTTCAGCTGGTTCCCTGCCAGGGTGATGAAATTCTGGTATTTTCAGGGACAGCCCCGGCCGGTCAGTTCCTGTCCCGTCCCCCCGCCCCACACACACACACACACACTGGTTTACAAAACAAACACTTGGAAATCCTGACCCGCGTCCAAGACAGGAAGGTCAAAGGGGGGGCCGAGGGGGGGCCGAAGCGGAGGCGGGCTGGGGGCCGCGACTCACGTCAGCGCCTCATTGTAATGGAAACCGGAGCTGGGCCACAACCACCACAGGCCTCGCCAGAATAACACCCCTCCCCCCCCTCCAATGGCCCCCCCCCAGCCACTGCTCCCCCCTGCTCCCCAGCCAGCGCCCCCTCCCCATGCCCCACAGTGCCCCCTGCTGGGACAGGCTGGGGTGGGGGCAGGGCAAGAGAGGTGTATCCCGGCTGGGGGGTACGGGACTGGGGGGTGTTCAGTGCAGGGGACGTGTATCCAGGCTGGGGGGTTACAAGTCTGGGGTGGCAAGCCAGGCTGGGGGGGTTACGGGACTGGAGGGGTCAGGGCAGGGGACGTGTATCCCGGCTGGGGGGGTACGGGGCTGGGGGGGGCAGGGGACTTGTATCCCGGCTGGGGGGTACGGGGATAGGGGGTGCAGGGGACGTGTATCCCGGCTAGAGGGTACAGGGCTGGTGGGGGCAGGGCAAGGGACGTGTATCCAGGTTGGGGGGTTAAAGGTCTAGGGGGGGCAAGCCAGATTGGGGGGGTACGGGGCTGGGGGGGTCAGGGCAGGGGACGTGTAACCCGGCTGGGGGGTACGGGGCTGGGGGGGGCAGGAGACGTGTATCCCAGCTGTGGGGTACGGGGCTGGGGGGGGCAGGGCAGGAGACATGTATCCCGGCTGGGGGGTACGGGGCTGGGGGTAGGGCAAGGGGCGTGTATCCCGGCTGCGGGAGTACGGGGCTGTGGGGGTCAGGGCAGGGGACGTGTATCCCGGCTGGGGGGGTACGGGGCTGGGAGGGGGCAGAACAGGAGATGTGTATCCCGGCTGTGAGGTACGGGGCTGGGGGGGGTCAGGGCAAGGGGCGTGTATCCCGGCTGGGGGGTACGGGGCTGGGGGCAGGGCAAGGGGCGTGTATCCCGGCTGGGGGGTACGGGGCTGGGGCTGGGGCGGGGGCAGGGCAGGGGACGTGTATCCCGGCTGGGGGGTACGGGGCTGGGGCGGGGGCAGGGCAGGGGACGTGTATCCCGGCTGGGGGGTACGGGGCTGGGGCGGGGGCAGGGCAGGGGACGTGTATCCCGGCTGGGGGGTACGGGGCTGGGGCGGGGGCAGGGCAGGGGACGTGTATCCCGGCTGGGGGGTACGGGGCTGGGGCTGGGGGCAGGGCAAGGGGCGTGTATCCCGGCTGTGGGGTACGGGGCTGCGCGGGGGCAGGGCAGGGGACGTGTATCCCGGCTGTGGGGTACGGGGCTGGGGCGGGGGCAGGGGGCAGGCCAGGCTGGGTGTGGTTGTGCCGCCTGGAGCCGGACACTCCTTCCTGCCCCGTCCACACGCAGCAGACAGACGACGGACGACGGACGGTTTCCCTGCGTGACTCAGGACAGACAGACTGTCTCAGCCCCAGGCCAAGGTGTGTGTTGTGGGGGGAGGAGAAGACGGAATCGGAATGTTGGGATCAGCTGCTCAGTCCCCCCCTCCGCCCCCCTCCCCGGGTCACCATCCTGCCCAGCCTATGAGGGGCGCTGCAGGTCACTGTCACAGTGGATGGGGACTGGGTCCCCCCGGTGTATCCCTGGGGGAGGGGGCCAGGGATCGTCTGAAGGCAGGGATCGGGGTCCCCTGCGTATCCCAGGGCAGTGGCAGGGCTGGGTGGGGGGCAGGGATCAGGGTCCCCTGTGTATCCCAGGGCTGGGGGGTGGCGGTAGGGTGACCAGACAGCAAATGTGAAAAATTGGGCGTGGGTGGGGGGTAATAGGAGCAAAAATCGGGACTGTCCCTATAAAATCAGGACATCTGGTCACCCTAGGTGGGGATCAGGGGTTCCTGTGTATCCTGGGGTGGGCAGGGCTGGGGGGGCAGGGATCGGTCCCCCTGTGTATCTTGGGTGGGGGTCAGGGCTGGGGGGGCAGGGATCGGTCTCCCTGTGTATCTTGGGGGGGGGGGTCAGGGCTGGGGGGGGCAGGGATCGGTCCCTCTGTGCTACGGGGTTTCTGGGAGGCACAGGGCGGGGGGGGGGGGGGGGGGGGGGCTGCCAGGCTGGGATCTGCCTGCGTGGACAAGTGAAGACAAAGCCGGGGAAGGAATGTGGTACGGGGGGGGGCGGGGAGGGGGGGGCACTTGCTGGTGCCAAGGAAAACAGCCGTTGGAAGGGTAAATATTTAGCTCCAAGGTGACGGGGGAAGCGGCTTGGCCCTGGCTCCCCGCCCGAGGCCTGCGCAGCCTCACCTGACACCGGGCTGGGGAAGGTGAGAGCGTCGCCGTGCTGGGCGGTTCCCCTTCCTGTCAGTGCGCCTCCAACTGCCCCAGGGCGGGCGGGCAGGGCCTGGAGAGGGGCATGGCTAGGGGACTGGGCACAGAGATGCACGGCTCAGGGGCCTCACTGAGTACTCAAGACGTACACTGCACAGCTTCGCACACTGCATAGATGTACACAGTCCGCACACTGCAGGGCTATAAACACTGCACACTGCATAGATGCACTGCATAGTTCTGCATACTGCATTGTTACATTGCAGGACTATACATAATGCACACTGCAGGGCTCCGTGCACCACACAGATACACTGCAGGGTTACACACTGCATAGATACACTGCAATTCGGTGCACTGCACAGATACACTGCAAGGATATACACACAGCATACTGCATAGCTACACTTCAGGGCTTTGCAAATTTCACAGATACGCTGCAGGGCTTTGCTCACTGTCACTGCATGGCTCTGCACACTGCGCATTGCATGGCTCTCTGCACTGCGTAGCTGTGCCACACACACTGTCCCTGCACACGGCCAGGCTATAGACCCTGCCTAGTTAGCCCCGCCGTGTACATGCACTGCACACACTGCCCAGCCCTGCACACGGCCCGTACAGCCCCTGCTCACTGCCCCCCACCCCCGCATGGCTCTGCAGGCTGCTCACTGCCTTTCAGGCCATGGTGCACAAACACTGCCCACCGCACGGCCTTGCCCATTGCACCTTGGGGTCCTGCCCCAGTAGCTGTCACCTTGTCAGAGGCCACCAAGCTCGTGGCCTCTGGGCGGTCTGCGCCAGGGAGCAGGAGCCAAACGGCTCGGGACGGGCTGACTCGGGGAGGGGTGTCTTCCCAGGGAGCCTGTTTGATGGCGTGTGTGTGTGTGTCCTGCCGCTCCCCACTGCAGGGGCTGGGCCCTGCGCTGTGTGTGTGTGTCTTGCCGCCCCCTGCTGGAGGGGCTGGGCCCTGCGCTGTGTGTGTGTGTGTGTCCTGCCGCCCCCCGCTGGAGGGGCTGGGCCCTGCGCTGTGTGTGTGTGTGTGTGTCCTGCCGCCCCCTGCTGGAGGGGCTGGGCCCTGCGCTGTGTGTGTGTGTGTGTGTCCTGCCGCCCCCCACTGGAGGGGCTGGGCCCTGCGCTGTGTGTGTGTGTGTCCTGCCGCCCCCCGCTGGAGGGGCTGGGCCCTGCGCTGTGTGTGTGTGTCCTGCCGCCCCCCGCTGGAGGGGCTGGGCCCTGCGCTGTGTGTGTGTGTGTGTCCTGCCGCCCCCCGCTGGAGGGGCTGGGCCCTGCGCTCTGTGTGTGTGTGTGTCCTGCCGCCCCCCGCTGGAGGGGCTGGGCCCTGCGCTGTGTGTGTGTGTGTGTCCTGCCGCCCCCTGCTGGAGGGGCTGGGCCCTGCGCTGTGTGTGTGTGTGTGTGTGTGTGTCCTGCCGCCCCCCGCTGGAGGGGCTGGGCCCTGCGCTGTGTGTGTGTGTGTGTGTCCTGCCGCCCCCTGCTGGAGGGGCTGGGCCCTGCGCTGTGTGTGTGTGTGTGTCCTGCCGCCCCCCGCTGGAGGGGCTGGGCCCTGTGCTGTGTGTGTGTGTGTGTGTGTCCTGCCGCCCCCTGCTGGAGGGGCTGGGCCCTGTGCTGTGTGTGTGTGTGTGTGTCCTGCCGCCCCCCACTGGAGGGGCTGGGCCCTGCGCTGTGTGTGTGTGTGTCCTGCCGCCCCCTGCTGGAGGGGCTGGGCCCTGCGCTGTGTGTGTGTGTGTGTCCTGCCGCCCCCTGCTGGAGGGGCTGGGCCCTGCGCTGTGTGTGTGTGTGTGTGTGTCCTGCCGCCCCCTGCTGGAGGGGCTGGGCCCTGCGCTGTGTGTGTGTGTCCTGCCGCCCCCTGCTGGAGGGGCTGGGCCCTGCGCTGTGTGTGTGTGTGTCCTGCCGCCCCCCACTGGAGGGGCTGGGCCCTGCGCTGTGTGTGTGTGTGTCCTGCCGCCCCCTGCTGGAGGGGCTGGGCCCTGCGCTGTGTGTGTGTGTGTGTCCTGCCGCCCCCTGCTGGAGGGGCTGGGCCCTGCGCTGTGTGTGTGTGTGTGTGTGTCCTGCCGCCCCCTGCTGGAGGGGCTGGGCCCTGCGCTGTGTGTGTGTGTCCTGCCGCCCCCTGCTGGAGGGGCTGGGCCCTGCGCTGTGTGTGTGTGTGTCCTGCCGCCCCCCGCTGGAGGGGCTGGGCCCTGCGCTGTGTGTGTGTGTGTGTCCTGCCGCCCCCCGCTGGAGGGGCTGGGCCCTGCGCTGTGTGTGTGTGTCCTGCCGCCCCCCGCTGGAGGGGCTGGGCCCTGCGCTGTGTGTGTGTTGAGGCCAGCAGAGACCGCTAGATTAGTCTGTCCTCCTGTCTTGCACTGGCTGTTACATTTCACCCACACACCCCTCTGGTGAGTCCAACAACAGGTGTTTCACTAACGTATCTTCCAGAAAAGCATCCGTCTCCTTGGGCTTTGTGTGTGTGTGTTGTGTATTATTGTGTGAGTGTAGATGTGTTGTGTGTTCTGTTGTGTTGCATGTGTGTTGTGTGTGTGGTGTGAGTTATTATGTGTGTAGCTGGGCTGTGTCTGGTTTGGGTGCATAGAATGGGTTGTGTGGGTTTGGGGTTGCTGTTTTGTGTGCATAGCTGGGCTGTGTGTGTTGCGTGTTGTGTGCCTATTGTGTTGTTGTTTCTGTGTGTAGCTGGGTTGTTGTGTGGATGTAGCAGGGTTTTGTGTGTGTTGGGTGTGTGGTATTGTTTGTGGTTGTGTCTGTGTTTAGCTGGATGTTGTGTGAGTGTAGCAGGATTGTGTGTGTTGAGTAAGTGTTGTATGTTTTGTGCCTATTGTGTCTATTGTGTATCTGGGTTGTTGTGAGTGTAGCAGGGTTGTGTGTGGTGAATGAATGGTGTTGCTTGTTGCATGTTGGGTGCCTATTATAGTGTGGTTGTGGCTGTATGTAGCTAAATTGTTGTGTGAGTGTAGCAGGGTTGTGTATGTTGCATGTTGTGTGCCTGGTGTTGTGTCTGTGTGCAGCTGTGTTGTTGTCCCAGATTCCCAAGTGGCCCCCTCAAGGATTGAACTCACAACCCTGGGTTTAGCAGGCCAATGCTCAAACCACCGAGCTATGGGGAGGGATAGCTCGGTGGTTTGAGCATTGGCCTGCTAAACCCAGGGTTGTGTTGTTGTGTGAGTGTAACAGCATGGTTGTGTGTGTTGTTGTGTGTTGCATGCCTGTTGTTGTGTGGTTGTCGGTGTGTAGCAGGGTTGTTGTGTGAGTGTGACTGGTTGTGTGTGTTGCATGTTGTGTGCCTGTTCTGTTGTTGTGTCTGTGTGCAGCTGGGTTGTTGTGTGAGTGTAGCAGCAGGATTCTGTGTGTTGTGTTGCATGTGTGTTGTTGTGTAGTTGTGTCTGTGTGTAGCTGGATTGTTGTGTGAGTGTAGCAGGGCTGTGTGTGTTGTGTGAGTGTAGCAGGGCTGTGTGTGCGGTTGGGTTGGGTTCTGTGCTCAGTGCCCCCCCGCCCCCACTCTGGTATTTGCCCTCCGGGCCCCTGGTTTTCGCAGCACCAGCTGTTTCCTTAGTGACTGGGGGGGGGCAGGCAGGGAGCCTCCATATCGCCTTTGCTGGGGGGTGCAACTGCGGCCAGGGACCACCACCCCCAGCTCTGCCGGTGCCCCTCACTCCCGACCCGCAGCCCCCTGCTAGCCCAGCCCTTCACCCCCCCAGCCCTGCCGGTGCCCCTCACTCCCAACCGTAGCTGGGGGGTGGCACTTCGCCCCCAGTCCACCCTTGGTGCCATTAGAAACTTGCCGGACAGAGACATGGACGGAGCCTTTGGGTCGGAGCAGCGTCAGACTTGGGACTCTCGCTCCTTCCCACCCACCCCCCAGCCACACTGCCGGGGGCTCCCCCCTTCCCCCCGTCTCCCGCTCTGCCCCAGAGCAGCTTTCTGACCCTCCCACCCCCCTCCCCCAGTCAAGTCTAGAGGGAAACTGAGGCACGCTGTGGCATCATGGGACAGAGGGTTCCCACTTCCTCACAGGCTAATTCCCCTGTGGGCGGGTGGGGGGAAGGAGAGGGAGATGAGGGGATGTTGGAGGGTATCGGGGGGAGGGTTATTCCAAGCACAATCAGTTCAGGGCGCTCATCCAACCCCTTCCCCCCCCAGCTGACAGAGGCCCCACACACTTCCACCAGGGCAGGCCAGTGGCCTCCATGACTCCGAGACAGCTCCCCTCCGCCCCCCGCGCTCCCTGGGGCGAATCCGGTCCTGTGGGAGGCCGGCCCAGGGTCCAGCTCCAGGATCCGCTTGGCCTTGGACTGGCACAGATTGGGAGCACTGGCCAGCCACGCGGCCATGGCCCCCAACTGCGGCTCCGTCTTCTTGCCTCCCCACCCCCATAGGACAGCCCTTATCCCAGTCCCTTTGGGTCTCCGGCTCCGGTCCCGGCTCCCAGCGCCCCTCGCTCAGCCCTCAGGAGGCTCCCCGGATCCGTCGCCTAGGGGGCTCTGGATCCGCCCAGGGGATTTGAGCTCCTCTCGCTCTGACGAGGCTGTGGAGACTAAAGACCCCTCACGCCTGCGCCCGCAGGAGACCCGGCCTTTCCCGGCGGCTCCCTGTTCGGCCCCAAGGCTCCCTGGGCATTTCCCCCAGGGCTTGAAGGCCCCGCTCCCCATTCGGTCTCCGCCGGCGCCCCCCAGCGGCGGGGCACGGTGGTGGTTTCCCGGGGTGCCTCTCCGCCAACCCATTAGGCCTACGCCTCGTCCCTCCTCGCCCCGCCCCCCCCCACCATCCTCGTCCCTCCTCCCCCCTGCCCCCCTGCAGTGGGGCGTCTTCCGCAGCCGTCCCGCCCTGGGACGGTAACTGGCCTCCCAGCCCCACCTGACCCCCTCCAGGGCCTGTGTGAGGCAACCCCCCCCTGTCACAGCCAGTCATTCCCCCCAAACAGCAAGGTGACCCCCCACCCCACCCCTGCCAGGTCTCCTGGGCGGCTCCAGGAGCAGCGGTCAAGCCTTCGGCACCCACCGGGAAACCGAGGCAAGCACCGGCTTCATCAAAATATTACAGAAAACTCCCCCTACGTCACAACCCCAGCGCCGCCCTGGGGCATCGGGGCTGGGACTGGCGGCCGGGGAGAACGCCCCCTGCTGGGCCCCCACCCTGCTCCCTGCAGCCCAGCGCCCCTGCTGGGCCCCCGCCCTGCTCACTGCAACCCAGCACCCCCTGCCGAGCCCCCCACAGCCCAGCATATCCCAGTGCCAGCTGATGGGTTTTTCCCTCTGGAAATTCATGTATGTTGCAAAGGGTTTCTTAATAATCTCCGTCAGCTGAGTAGCCCAAGCTGGGGTCATTGTGCAAGGCAGAGAAACCCGAGCCGAGCTCACAAGTGAATCACACAAACACAACAAAGTGCAACCGGATGCCGGGCGAGGCAAGGAAGCCAGGTGCCACAGAATCGCCGGTCCCGCTCGGCAAAGCCACACAGCCCAGGGCAGACCGGGCCATGCTGCAGCGGGCAAGAACGCACGACGCGAGGGGGCCAGATAATGCAGGGCATAGCCGGCAGTGCCATCAAATGGGAGAGAGGAAACACAGGAGAACACAACGCTCTACCAGGCCATAACGCCCAGGCCAGATAGCGCCACAGAGTAGAACATCACATGCAAGGGCATATTACGTCCGAGACCAGAACGCAAGAGAGCCGGTAATGCAATGCTACCCCCGGGGATAACGCGACACGTGCAATAGAAAGTCACGCAGTAAAATGTGTGAGGAAAACGTCCGATAATATAAAGCACCACCAGGCCATAACGCAATGAAATGTGTATTGCAATACAGTGCAACAGAATGTAACACAATGAAATGCAAGAGAGCAGAACGGAGGCGACAGGAATGCAAGGAAATGCAAGGCCACGCCAGGAGATAACGCAGTACAATCTAATGCGATGGAATCTAATGCGAGAGAACACAACGCAAGGCATCGCAATATTACATCACAGAATATTTGCCACAGTGCAACCGAATGCGATGCCGTACAAGGCACCAATGCAATATTATCACTACAATACATCCCACCCTGCCCCCGTGACATCACCAACGCCCCTGCCGCACGGGAACCTCGCACGGGCCGTGCACAAGCCCCATGGACTCAGGCACCCCCCGCCGCACGAATCCAGGACCCACCCACACGGCGCAGGGCCAGTGACTTGACACATCCCCAGAGCACAGGGCCCAGCCCCTCCAGCAGGGGGCGGCAGGGACACACACACACACACACACACACACACACACACAGAGAGCTGGGGGCTGGTCAGGCTGCTAGGACCCGGCCCCTGGCTGTGCTGGGATCCTGCTGGGGGAGGCTGCTCCTGTCCAGTCTTGCACCACCCCCCGGGGGGGCAATTACCAGGAAGAGGCGGCAGGTGCAGGCAATTGGCCCAGCCGGGTCTGGCTTAGAGGCATGAGTCAGCCGGGCCTCCGGCCGGCAACCCAGCCCCTCACTGCTGACCCCCAGCCCCCTGCTAGCCCCCCAGCTCTGCTGGTGCCCCTCACTCCCGACCCCGCAGCCCCTGCTAGCCCAGCCCTCCCCCACCCCAGCTCAAATAACAAAGGTGTGGGGTTGGCCCTGACACACAGATTCCTGGGGCAGCTGCGGAGCCGGCGCTGGGGCTTAGACAAACACATGGTTCATATCCTCACCCCCCGCCTGTCTGCGCACACAGACACACACACACACACACAGCCGCACGCACACACACACACACACACAGCCGCACACGCTGAGTACACAGGAAGCCGGGGTCCCCCTGCGTGGGGCCAGCCTTTGACGCAAACGCCCCGTGTCATGGCAGGCCCAGGCGGGTGCAGTGCGGTGGAGCTGGCACTGGGCCCGGGCCGCGGTCTGGCTGGGCGCACGGGCAGCCGGGGGGGGGGGGGAGGGAGGGAGCGCGTACGCACAGACAGAGGGGGCAGTGATCCACACGGAGACACTGACACACACACGCACCGCGGCAGCCTGGGAGCTGGGAGCACGGACACGCGCCGTGTGTGTGTGTGTGTGTGTGTGTGTGTGTGTGTGTGTTCCTGACGCCTCCTGCTGGAGGGGCCGGGCCCTGCTCTGCGTGTGTGTGTCCCTGCTGGAGGGGCCGGGCCCTGCTCTGTGTGTGTGTGTGTGTGTGTCCCTGTCGCCCCCTGCTCGAGGGGCTGGGCCCTGCTCTGCTTGTGTATGTGTGTGTGTGTGTGTCCCTGTCGCCCCCTGCTGGAGGGGCTGGGCCCTGCGCTCTGTGTGTGTGTGTGTGTCTGCTGGAGGGGCCGGGCCCGGGCCCTGCATGTGTGTGTGTGTGTGTGTGTGTGTGTGTGTCCCTGCTGCCCCCTGCTGGAGGGGCCGGGCCCTGCCCTGCGTGTCAGTCGCATGGGTCCTGTGCCCTAGTGGACCAAGAACCGGCCTGGGCCTCAGGACTCCTGGGTTCTATCCCAGCTCCAGTGGGTGACCTTGGCCAGGCCCTTGCTGGGTGCCTCAGTTTCCCCACATGTGTGCAAGGGGGAGGGTACCCCAGCACCTCCCTTTGGCGAGCCCGGTGAGCTGTCGGGTGGTGAGCGCCGGGGATCGTGGGCATTGGAGAGAGTGGGGGGATCCTGGGGCAGATCCCGGGGGGGATCCCCAAGACAGACAGGGGCCCAGGCAGTTTCTCCTGTTTCAACCACTGTGTCAATGAACCCTGGCTCAGCTGGGCCTCTGTCCGGCAGGGGTCAGGGGTCATGAGGAGGTCAGGGGTCACGAACATCTGCACTATAGACTCAGGGTCACAATGGGGGGACGGGGGGGTCACTATGGGGGTCAGAGTTCACAGTGGGGCCTATCCACCTAATGCTATAGGCCCAGAGGTCGGGGTCACAGTGAAGGTTAAAGGTCATGTGGAAGTCAAGGGTCATGCACTCTAGGCCCAAGATCAGGGGGTCACTGGGAGGGTCAGAGGTCACTGTTCGCTACTGGAGGACTCCTCCCAGAATCCTTTGCAAGAAATCACCAATGCCCTTCCTTGCAGGGGCTTCTGCGAAGGATTCTGGGTGCTGGGGTGATGGGCTTGATTCACCTCTCCCCACCCCCCCATTGCTTGGGGGTCACCTCGTACTGAGCAGCGCCCCATAGATCCCAGCTGCTGGGCCCCACCCCCGCCCAGCACAGGCCAGGTTGGGGGTGGGGTGGGGAGGGGAATGACGGGAACCGGGGGAGGGGGCACCGGGCCCCAGCCAGCCCCCAGACAAGGCAGATTCGGGGGTGGGGTGGTGGGTAAAAGGGGATAGTTGGGGGAGAGCGGAGGGGGGGAGGGAATACCCTAATCGCAGGGCTCCTGGGCCAGAAGGCGAGGGGTTCCCCCAGCCCCGGGGTGCCCTGTCTCCCTGTGACACCCCCCAGTGCCGTGTCCGATGCCCCCCCCCACCCCCAACTCCTGCCTTGGGACTGGGGACAGGACAGCAGGATCGACTAGAGGCCATAAAATGAGTGAAAAACGGAGGGGGGGGATTGTCTGGGGATGGCTGGTGGGGTAGGGGACCATGAGAGGTGGCTGTATGGGGTGGCAGTGATGGGGTGGGGGCTGTACAGGGTGGAGTGATGGGTCGGGGGCTGTACGGGGTGGATGGGGTGGGGTGGGGGCTGTACAAGGAGGGGGTTGACCAGGCAAGGGGTGCCCAGGGGGCTATACGGGGATGGGGTTGTACAGGGTGGGGGTGGCAGGGTGGGGGCTCTACGGGGTGGGGGCTGTATGGGGTGGGGTGATGGGGCGGGAGCTGTACGGGGTGAGGTGATGGGATGGGGGCTGTATAGGGAGGGGGTGACTAGGCAGGGATGCCCAGGGGGCTGTATGGGGTGGGATGATGGGGGCTATACGGGGTGGGGGGTGTATGGAGTGGGGGGGTGACCAGGCAGGGGATGCCCAGGAGGTTGTACGGGGTGGGGGCTGTATGGGGTGGGGTGACGGGGTGGGGGGTGATCAGGCAAGGGGTACCCAGGGGGGGTAGCTCGCTCGGGGGGGGGCACTTGGCACACAAGGCAATGAGGAGGGGCAGGGCTGGAGATCGGGCCCCGGGGGCAGACCCAGGCCCCTCCGTGGCTCCAGCCCCGCCAGCAGAGGCGGGGCCGGGGGAATCCCAGACAGGCCGGGGGAAGCCGGCAGCGGCTGGCGGGCAGGGCGGGCGGGCGCTGCCCTCCTGGCTCCGATGAGTCGTTCTGGCTGAGTTGGGTCATTTCACGCTGGGATCTGCTGGCTGGGAAAGATTGGACGCAGGTGGGGGAACTGAGCTCCGGGAGAGGCAGGGAGTGAACCCAGGAATCCTGGCTCCCAGCCCCCTCCTGCTTTAACCACTAGGCATCCATGCCCCTCCCAGAGCCAGGGAGAGAACCCAGGAGTCCTGGCTCCCAGACACCCCCCCCCCCCGCTCTAATCCACTACACTAGGGGTGGGAAAACTTTTTGGCCCGAGGGCCACATCTGGGTATTGTATGGCGGGCCATGAATGCTCATGAAATTGGAGTTTGGGGTGCGGGCTCTGGGGTGGGGCCAGAAACGAGGAGTAATGGGTGCGGGAGGGGACTCCAGGCTGTGGCAGGGGGTTGGGGTGCGGGGAGGGAGGTGAGAGTTCCAGCTGGGGGTGAGGGCTCTGGGATGGTGCTGCGGATGAGGGGTTGGGGGTGCAGGAGGGTTCTCCAGGCTGGGACTGAGGGGTTTGGAGGGTGGGAGGGGGACCAGGGCTGGGGATGAGGGGTTGGGGTGCGGGGGGGAGGGGGGTGAGAGCTCCAGCTGGGGGTGAGGGCTCTGGGATGGTGCTGGAGATGAGGGGTTGGGGGTGCAGGAGGGTACTCTGGGCTGCGACTGAGGGGTTCGGAGGGCGGGAGGGGGATCAGGACTGGGTCAGGGGTGTGGGAGGGGGTCGGGGTGCAGGCTCCAGGTGGCGCTTACCTCAAGCAGCTCCCGGAAGCAGCGGCACATCCCCGCTCCGGCTCCTATGCGGAGGCGCGGCCAGGGGACTCTGGGCCCTGCCCCATCCGCAGGCGCTTGGGGTGGGGGCAGCGTGTGGAGCCCTCTGGCTGCCCCTACATGTAGGAGCTGGAGGGGGGACGTGCCGCTGCTTCTGGGAGCCACGCGGAGCAGGACAAGCCCCGGACCCCACTCCCGGGCGGTAGCTCGAGAGCCGGATTCAAACATCCGAAGGGGCGGATGTGGCCCCCGGGCCATAGTTTGCCAATCCCACCCCGCTGCCATGCCAAGGGACACTCACTTTGCTGTTGTGTGTTAAGCAGCCCGACTCCTGTCTTACTACGTTCATCCTTTGATGCCGGAGCCCCCCGATTCCCCACCCTGCCTCCAACCCCCCCCCGAACCTCCCAATTCCCCGCCCTGCCCCAGCCCCCCAAAACTCCCCAATTCCCCGCCCTGCCCCAACCCCCCCGATTCCCCACCCTGCCTCCAACCCCCCCCGAATCCCCCGATTCACTGCCCTGCCTCCAACCCCCCCGAACCTCCCAATTCCCCGCCCTGCCCCAACCCCCCCAAACTCCCCAATTCCCCGTCCTGCCCCAACCCCCCCGATTCACCGCCCTGCCTCCAACCCCCCCCAAACCCCCCAATTCCCCACCCTGCCCCAACCCCCCTGAACCCCCCGATTCACCGCCCTGCCTCCAACCCCCCCAAACCTCCCAATTCCCCGCCCTGCCCCAACACCCCCAAACTCCCCAATTCCCCGTCCTGCCCCAACCCCCCCAACCCTCCCGATTCACCGCCCTGCCCCAATCCCCCCGAACCTCCCGAATCACCACCCTGCCTCCACCCCCCCGAACTCCCCGATTCACTGCCCTGCCTCCAACCCCCCAACCCCCCCGATTCACCGCCCTGCCTCCAACCCCCCCGAACCCCCCAATTCCCCGCCCTGCCCCAACCCCCCCCCGAACCTCCCGATTCACCGCCCTGCCTCCAACCCCCACCCCGAGCTCCCCGATTCCTGCCCCGTTCCCAACCAGCAGGATCTTCCCATCATGGAAACGCGGCTGACAAACCCCCCCTCCCGTCCCACAGCACCCCCTGCTGGGAGAGGTGGGGCTGTGCTAGCCAGGAGCCCCCGTCCCCGCTGACCCTGCCAGGGCCTCATGGCTTCCTCTCCCCTCTTGGTGGCCCTGGCTGCCCGGCCCTGGCGGGTTTGTGGCCAGCCTGAGACATGACGCCGAGGCTACCCCAAAGCCCTGGGCTGCCCCCCCCCCCGCACCGTGTGGCTCCCCGCTGCCCCACCGCAGGGAGGGCGGGACGCCCGATGAGCTCAGGGCCTGAGACAGAGCCCCTGCGCGAGGCAGCTGGGGAGTAAGGGGGGGGATCATCTGGGGCATTTGGATCCTCAGCCCCCTGCCCCCCAAATGCACTGGGGGAATCCCAGACACTGAATTAGATCCAGGGGTGCCCCCTCACTGGAGCCCCCCCGATTCCCACCCTTCTCCAACGCCATGGAGGGAGTGGGGGGAAGTGCTCCTGACTGGGGGGGCTGAGTCACCCCCCCACGGGCTATGTCCCCCCTTTCTAGGGCTCAGCTTCCCCTGGGGTTGGAGATCCCCCATAGCACCCACCAGAGGCCTGGCCAGTGGCCCCTCCCCCCGTTTCACAGCTGGGCCCATTCACAGCCATTCTGAGGTTCAGAGAGGAGCTGGGTGGAGGGCGCTGGGCAGAGTTACAGACACACAATGCAACACAACAGAGCGCTGCATGCAATGCAACACAACACAGTGCTGCACAATGCAACACAACAGAGCGCTGCATGCAATGCAACACAACACAGTGCTGCACAATGCAACACAACAGAGCGCTGCATGCAATGCAACACAACAGAGTGCTGCATGCAATGCAGCATAATGCAACACAGCGCTGCATGCAATGCAACACAACACAATGCTGCACAATGCAACGCAACACAGCACATTACAACACAACACAGCACTGCATGCAACACAACACAACAGTGCAACACAGCACAGAGCTACCCAGTGGGAAACAATACACCATAATGCAACTCAACACAACACTGCCCACTGGGAAACAACACAATCCAATGTCAGATACAACACAAATCAATATAACACAATACGTCTTAGCACAACAACAACGCAACATGGGACCCGACACAATCCACCGTACCCCTGGCTAAGAGGCCACTCACCAGCCACACAGCACTGCATGGGACAACTTCAGGTCAAACACAAACACAACACAACTCAGTTTGGGGTCGGGGTTTTCCACCCACACCCTACCCACCCACAATGCTTTAGAAGGGATCCAGATAACACAACACAACTTGGTGTTGTGCAGGCTTTTCCCTGCTCACTGACCCTCCCCTCCCAAAATACCCTTCACAAACTGCACACAACACAACTCAGCACAACAGGGCTTGGTGTAAGGTCTGCCCCCCACACACACACACTCTCTAGAAGCGAGTCGGGCTGGATCGCGGGTTGCAAAGGAGACGGCTCTCGCCCCCTCGGGGCGCAGAATGTGGGTGTTGTGTTGTGTTGTGTTGTGTTATCTCACACAACAGCGCTGCTTCGGCCGCGCAGCGGCTGGAAAAAAAGGAGCAAGCGGCGCCCTCTGGTGGCTGCAACCTGGAGCTGCAGCCTGTGCAAAACAATTGGTGGCTGATTCAGGGTTGGCTCATGGGGGGCGGGGGGGAGTTGCCGAGGCGGCAGCGTCTGTGATGGGAAGGGACGGACGGACAGACAGCGGGGATACGCATTTGGTTTGTTATTGTAGGGTCTCTCCGGGGCGCCGGGGGCTGCGCAGGCCGGTTTGTTATTGTAGGGTCTCTCCGGGGCGCGGCGGGGGGCTGCGCAGGCTGGTTTGTTATTGTAGGGTCTCTCCGGGATGCCAGGAGCTGCGCAGGCCGGTTTGTTATTGTAGGGTCTCTCCGGGATGCCAGGAGCTGCGCAGGCCGGTTTGTTATTGTAGGGTCTCTCCGGGGCGCCGGGGGCTGTGCAGGCCGGTTTGTTATTGTAGGGTCTCTCCGGGATGCCAGGAGCTGCGCAGGCTGGTTTGTTATTGTAGGGTCTCTCTGGGATGCCAGGAGCTGCGCAGGCCAGTTTGTTATTGTAGGGTCTCTCGGGGGCGCTGGGAGCTGCACAGGCCGGTTTGTTAGTGTAGGGGCACAGGTAAACACCTAGTTTCCAGACAACACTAATAACTGAAACGATTCCAGCCTCACTGGGGTTTTGGGATGAAACAGAGACAAAGAAACAGGAGGCCAAAATATCCCGATCTATGAGCGGTGGGAGGAGCCCAGGGCTGGGCTAGCGGGGGCTGGGGGCCGGGAGTGAGGGGCGCTGGCAGGGCGGGAGTGAGGGGCACTGGCAGGGCTGGGGTCGGGAGTGAGGGGCGCCGGCGGGGCTGGGGGTCGGGAGTGAGGGGCGCCGGTGGGGCGGGAGTGAGGGGCGCCGGCAGGACCGGGGGCTGACAGTGAGGGGCGCTGGTGGGGCTGCGGGTCCGCAGTGAGGGGCGCTGGTGGGGCTGTGTCCGGGAACCTGTTCAGCAGTTGCAGGTTCCCAGAAATCCTGTGAGTTCATCACCGACACGGAGGCTCCGGGTTTGCGGGGTGGGGGATGTGGGGTGTGGGGGAGGGAGGGGCTGTGGGAAATGTGCAGCACAGGGGGGAGGGGCAGTTAATGGCCCCAAATGTCGCAGAGGCTGAGAAAGGGGCGAAGGCTGGACCCTGCCCCCAGCATCTCACCTGGCAGGGGAGGGGGGGACTGGCTGGCTCAGGGGGGCAGGGAATGAGACATGGGGCCTGTCCCCTCTAGGGGGCACCAGCTCCCATCCAGCCCCCAGTCTGTGAGCTGCTCCCCCCCAGCCCTGCTGGTGCCCCTCACTCCCGACCCGCAGCCCCTGCTCGCCCAGCCCCCCACTCCCACGCCGCTCTCGCGGGGGCTCTAGAACGCCTGGGTTCTGTGAGGCGGGTTCCAGAACGGCGGAGCCCCTGGCCCTGCCCCGCCGCCTGGCGCCCCCTGGTGCGCGCAGCCTGCCCGCCCGGTGCTGAGGGTCTTCGCCGTGTGCTTCCTGCAGGGGGCGCTCCTGGCACAGGGAGGGAGCTGCCCCTGCCCCTGCCCCGCCCGTGAAGGGCTCGGGATGAAGACGGGCTCTGGCCCCCGCCCGCCCCTGCCTCTGCTCTGCCTCCTGGTGGCGCTGAGCGTCGGGGGGGCTGGTGAGTGGGGGGCTGGCCCCTAGGATGGGACCCAGGCATCCGGGACGGCAGCATGAGGCACTGGTCCCTGGAAGACCCTGCAGCTCCCAGCCTTGGGGGCAGGATTTGTGGGGGAGGCAGCCGGGGAGCCTGTGCAGGGCTGCTCCCAGCCCCAAAGGGGGGAGTGGGGAAGGGACAAGCGAGAGGGGATGGGGGGACCCAGGCATCCGGGAAGGATCAGGGCCAGTCTCAACTCTGCCCCTCCCCCCTGA
Source organism: Malaclemys terrapin pileata (assembly GCF_027887155.1). NCBI lineage: Eukaryota > Metazoa > Chordata > Testudines > Emydidae > Malaclemys > Malaclemys terrapin. Next base: position 1,787,023 of record NC_071524.1, read on the forward strand.
CAGGTGCCACAAGGATAGGCAGCTTCTTCAGACCCCTGAGTGAGTAACTACCCCGCCCCCACTGCCCTGCCCCTCCCCACTGCCCCGCCTCCTCCCCTCCCCCATGCTGCCCCCAACCCGCACCTTCCCCCCAACTCCCATCTGCTTCCTTCCCCTACTCCTCAGCCCCCATTCCCCATCCCCTGCTATGGGGATCCGAGCAGACCAAGGGAGTTCCCTGGTGGCAACACAAAGGATGAACAGGACCCCAAACGGGTGGGGGGGGTGAAGAGGGACACAGGGCCTGGGAGGATGGGGGAAGCAGGACGGGATGGGGGCACCTGGCACTAACAGGGGTCCCCCCTCAGCCTGCACTCAGCACCCCTCCCTGCGGACACCCTGCGGCGGCACTGCCGAGAACTTCTATCCCAGCCAGTGTCTGCAGAGGAAATGCTGCCACGACAACGGCACCTGCTTCCACCGCGCCATCGATGGTGAGCGGCCCCAGAGCCAGCGCTTCCCCCCACCCCCCCAGAGCCAGCCGCCTCCCCCATGTGGAGCTCTGTGCACCCAGCCCCCGCACCCCACCCCAGAGCCAGCCGCATCCCCCGTGTGGAGCTCTGTGCACCCAGCCCCCACACCCCACCCCAGAGCCAGCCGCATCCCCCGTGTGGAGCTCTGTGCACCCAGCCCCCACACCCCACCCCAGAGCCAGCCGCCTCCCCCCTGTGGAGCTCTGTACACCCAGCCCCCGCACCCCACCCCAGAGCCAGCCGCATCCCCGTGTGGAGCTCTGTACACCCAGCCCCTGCACCCCACCCCAGAGCCAGCCGCATCCCCCGTGTGGAGCTCTGTGCACCCAGCCCCCGCACCCCACCCCAGAGCCAGCCGCCTCCCCCGTGTGGAGCTCTGTTCACCCGGCCCCTGCACCCCACCCCAGAGCCAGCCGCATCCCCCATGTGGAGCTCTGTCCACACACACCCACACCCCACTCCAAAGCCAGCCGCATCCACCCCATGGGGCTCTGTACACCCAGCCCCCGCACCCCACCCCAGAGCCAGCTGCACCCGCACAGTCAACCCCAGAGCCAGCCGCAGTGCCACCCCCCCTTCAGAGCAGCTGGCGGATGCCAAGCTGCCCCAATCCTCCCTTTCCTTGGCAGCGCCGCGCCAGCGCCGGAACGCCGGGATCCTGGGGGGGCTCTGCGTGGGGGCCGCCGGCCTCTTCCTCTGCGTCTGCGTCGCCTGGTAGGTACCGGCTGGAGCAGAACCGCCCTGGGCTCCGTGTCCTGTCTACACAGTCCAGTCCTGGCTGAGAGCTCAGTAAGGGACCCGAGGCCTTTCCCCTCTATGGGGTGCCAGCTCCATCCAGCCCCAGGGCAGGGACTGGTTCCCTGAGGGGGGGCAGGAAATGGGGCATGGGGCCTTTTCCCTCCAGGGGGTGCTGGCTCCCATCCTGCTCCAGGGCAGGGACTGGCTGGCTCAGGGGGGTGGGATATGGGGCCTGGGGCCTTTCCCATTTGGGTCACTAGATACCCCAATCCACTCCCCTCCCAGAGCCGGGGAGAGAACCCTGGAGTCCTGGCTCCCAGCACCCGCCCCTCCCCGCTCTAACCACTAGGCCCCACTCCCCTCCCAGAGCCAGGGAGAGAACCCTGGAGTCCTGGCTCCCAGCACCCCCATTATCTCTGTTCTCCCCACAGCAGGCTGAAGGGCACCCGGGCAGCAGGGAAGGAGACTGGGAAGCCGAAGTCAACGTCGGATGCAGAGGCGGCTGATTATCTGACGAAGCTGCTGGAGGAGAGTGACCAGGAGGAAGAGCCAAAAGAGGGGGGAGAGTAGGGACAGGCTGGGGGGGAGCCCCCCCCCACCTGGGCTGCTGCACCCCTCATACAATAAAGGGTTAATTTCCCCCCCCCTTACTTCTTTCCTGGTCAGCTGGGGAGTGGGGCACATGCTGTTCCCACATTCCCTTCCCCCATCCAGATCCCTGTATACACAGCCCCCGCGCTCCACCCCAGAACGGGGGCAAGAAATGGGACACGGGGCCTTTCCCCTCTAACCACTAGACCTCACTCCCCTCCCATAGCCAGGGAGAGAACCCAGGCGTCCTGGCTCCCAGCCCCGCCTCTGCTGTAACCACTAGACCCCACTCGCAGCGCAGGACAAGGAAGCACAGAGCAGTGGGCCTGAGACACAAAAGTGTTTTAAATACAAATGACACTTCCATGCGACAGACGCCTCTTCGCTGGGTCAGGGGAGACAGCACCCAGCCTCCAAGCTCTGCCGTCCCAGCACCGGGCAAGGGGTCCCCGGATACTCAGCCCCCGTGCTCTACCCCAGAGGAGCCACATCTCTGTCCCTCTGGCCTGGGGCCGGTTCATCTGTCTCGTAGCCCCGTGGGTGCTCCCTGAATCAGCGAGGGGGTGGGGGGTGCTGGTCCCAGACGGATCCCCGATCCGACTCGCCCCCTCCAGGGCTCTGTCCCAAAAAGCATCTGGAAGAGACGGACAGTCAGTCATAAGCTACAGGGGGGGGGCTCTGAGTTGGGGGGGATAATTGTATCAGGGGGCCCTGCCAATGCCCCCCACCCATCAGAATGGCCCATCCAGATGTTTCACACCCCTTGGTTAAGCTGTCCTCCCCTGCACCCCCAGAACAGCACCCTAAGCCCAGTGACCTGACTCCCCGCCCCCCTTTCCACACTGGGGCCTGGGGTCCCCCTTCCCCCCCTCAACACCAGCCTCCCCCCCTCACTGCACCAGGGCCCAGTTCCCAGCCACAGTCATAAAATTTGATGAAGATGATTGGGGGGGGGGAGGCATGGGGGGAACGTGGCACTGGGGTGGGGGTTGTGCTGGGGGGGAGGGGAGGTTGGGGTTCCCTCTCAGCCCTTTCCCAGGGGGGCAGGGTTTGGGGAGAAGGACAATGTGGGCAGGGTCAGGGGTGGACAGGGTTTGGAGGGACCCGAGGGGCGGGGTTTGGGGGCATGGCTTGGGGGGCACGGGGAGAGGGCAGCAGGGACAAGGTTTGGGGGCAGGAATTGGGGGACACACAAGGCAGGGCTGGTGGGCAGGGTTTGGGGGCACATGGGGCAGGGCAGCAGGGACAGAGATTGGGGGTAGGGTTTGGGGGGCACACGGGGCAGGGCTTGGGGGCCACAGGGGGCAGGGCAGCAGGGACAGGGTTTGGGGGGCACAGGGAGCAGGGTTTGGGGGCACAGGGAGCAGGGTTACCTCTAGATCGTCTCCCGGGGCGGGGGCCCCTGGCTCCCCCGGACGGGGCCCAGGGCCAGCGGGCCGGGCTGGCGCCGGGACCAGCGGCGGGAGATCTTGCGGGCGAGGCGGGCCAGGGTGCCCCCCTTGGCAGCGTAGTCCCGCCCCAGCTCGTCGGGCGCCAGCTCCAGGTTGCCCGTGTACCAGAGCACCCAGCCCAGCAGGCTCAGGAAGACCAGCACCGCCCCCGAGTAGATCAGCAGGTCCCCGAAGTCCTGGCCCCGCACCCGCAGCCGGGCGAAGATGCCCGTCAGCAGCGCCCCCATGCCCGCCCCGTCCAGCAGCAGCGCCAGGCCCAGCGCCAGGCGGCACCGGCCCAGCCCCCCCGAGGCCATGGCGGGGGGCAGGTCCCGAGGGGTGCGGGGGGGGGGGGGCGGCAGAGACCCAGCAGGGATCCGGGCTGGCGCTGGGCAGGGAGGCGGCAGCCAGGTGCACTGAGAACCGGCCCGGCTGGTGGTGGTGGTGGGGGGGGGGGAGGGGGGGGGCAGGGCGGGACCCAGCAGGTATCGCTCCCTACCCGGGTTAACCCTTCCCTGCCCTCCACAGGCCAACGGGCGCGGCTGGGATGGTCACGCCTAGTTGGGGAGAGAACCCAGGCTTCCTGGCGCCCAGCCCTCCCCCCACTTCTAACCACCAGATGCCGCTCCCCTCCCAGAGCCAGGGAGAGAACCCAGGAGTCCTGGCTCCCTCCTTCTAACCATTAACCCCCACTCCCCTCCCAAAGCTGGGCAGAGAACCCAGGCGTCCTGGCTCCCAACCCCCACACACAATGGTGGGCGGGGCCTGGCTCGAGGTCACTCAGATTCGCTCTACCTGCTGAGATCAAAGGAGACGCTGCCTACCCCCTAAGCCCCGCCCCCAGGTGTGCGCTATCCAATCAGCTGTGCCGCACGCCCCCCTCTTCCTGCTCACCTTTACCTGTCCGACCAATGAGAGCCCAGACGGTGGGGAAGGCGTGGTGGAGGTTGCTTTAACCCATTCAGAACGGGTACCGGCCGCTGAATGTTATCAACCCAGCATGGGTGAAACCTCCCCAGAGATAACCCTGAGTCCCTGGCTGGCCCCCCAGACCCCATTCCCTTCCCAGAGTTGGGGAAAGAACCCAGGAGTCCTGGCTCCCAGCCCCCCTGCTCTAACCACTAGACCCCACTCCCCTCCCAGAGCTGGGGAGAGAACCCAGGAGTCCTGGCTCCCAGCCCCCCTGCTCTAACCACTAGACCCCACTCTCCTCCCAGAGCTGGGGAGAGAACCCAGGAGTCCTGGCTCCCAGTCCCCCCTGCTCTAACCACTAGACCCCACTCCCCTCCCAGAACAGGGAAAGAACCCAGGAGTCCTAGCTCCCAGCCCCCCCTCCGCTCTAACCACTAGACCCCCACTTCCCTCCCAGAGCTGGGGAGAGAACTCAGGAGTCCTGGCTCCCAGTCCCCCCTGCTCTAACCACTAGACCCCACTCCCCTCCCAGAGCTGGGGAGAGAACTCAGGAGTCCTGGCTCCCAGTCCCCCCTGCTCTAACCACTAGACTCCACTCCCCTCCCAGAGAACCCAGGCGTCCTGGCTCCCAGCCCAGAGAGAGGGCTAGCCCTGTTTTTCTGGACACTAACTTGGGCTGTGGGACACTCCACCAGATGGAATTCCCTGCCCATCCAGGCTGGTCACGTAGCCTCTCTGGGCCTCAGTTTCCCCATCCCTGCAATGGGTAGAGCAGCCCTGCCCTGCCTTGCGGGTGATGGTGGGTAAACAGCCTGCAGCTTGTCAGGCACCCAGAGGCCATGGTGATGGGGGCTGGAGGAAGCCCTGGGGCGGGGAGGGGCCTGCTGATATCACAATGCCAGGCCCCAGGTCAGAGGTTCCGGGCTGGCCCAGAGCAGCATGGGGCAGTGATGCTGCCTTGCCAACAGGGGGCACTGATGCTGGGAGCACCCTGTGCTGGGGCCATGGGCCCCTGGGCACTGGCAGTCATGGACCCCTGCTGCTGCCGTGACGTGCCCCACGATCTCGGCCTCCTGAGACCCCCAACTCCGACAAGCCAAGCCTGACCCAGCTAGCTGGCCATGCTGATGCATCCACCAGGTGGGCTGAGGATGGGGCCTGGCGTGTAAGGGGGGCAGGACTCCTGGGTTCTCTCCCCGGCTCTGGGACGGGAGTGGGGTCTAGTGGTTAGAGCAGGGGGGCTGGGAGCCAGGACTCCTGGGTTCTCTCCCCGGCTCTGGGACAGGAGTGGGGTCTAGTGGTTAGAGCAGGGGGGCTGGGAGCCAGGACTCCTGGGTTCTCTCTCCAGCTCTGGGACGGGAGTGGGGTCTAGTGGTTAGAGCGGGGGGGCTGGGAGCCAGGACTCCTGGGTTCTCTCCCCGGCTCTGGGACAGGAGCAGGTAAGAACCCCTTGATAATCCTTCATGTAGGAACAAATGACACGGCTAGGTTCTCGTTAGAGAGAATCAAGGGAGATTATGCCAGGCTGGGGAAGACACTCAAGGAGATAGAGGCTCAGATTATCTTTAGTGGGATTCTGCCCGTTCCGAGGGAAGGGCAGCAAAGGGCTGATAGGATTGTGAGAATAAATAGTTGGCTAAGAGAGTGGTGCTATAAGGAGGGCTTTGGGATGTATGGCCACTGGGAGGCTTTCGGGGACAGACACCTGTTCTCGCGGGATGGGCTTCACCTGAGTAGGGAAGGAAATAGACTTCTGGGAGGGAGGCTGGCTCATCTTATCAAAAGAGCTTTAAACTAGGAAGTTTGGGGAGAAGGTTGGGAGATGCACAGTTAATCTCCACGCCAGATTCCAGTATGGAAAAGGTGAGTAAAATGAGAGGAGAAATAGCCGGGGAGATGAGATTGGACATAGGAGGGACGGGGGACGGACGCAAGGAGGCCCGCAACATACAGTGCTACTAATGGGAGACAGGCTAAACGACATACATTAGGGTGTTTATACACCAATGCCAGAAGCCTAGGTAATAAAATGGAGGAATTGGAGCTCTTGGTCCAAGAGCTGAAACCGGATATCGTAGGAATAACAGAAACGTGGTGGAATGACGGTCACGACTGGAACACAGGTATGGAGGGGTATGCGCTGTTTAGGAAAGACTGGAACAAAGGTAAAGGTGGGGGGGTGGCATTGTATGTCAATAGTGAGATAAGCTGTAAAGAAATAATAGTGGATGGATTAGATAACACAGAGTCCATCTGGGCAATACTCACACTGGGTAATAGGACTACTAGAGCCTCTCCGGGGATAGTGCTTGGAGTGTGCTATAGACCGCCGGGATCGACCCAGGATATGGATAAGGAACTATTTAATGTGTTTAGAGAAGTAATTACTAACAGAAACTGTGTAATTATGGGGGACTTTAACTTCCCGGATATAGATTGGGGAACAAACGCTAGTAGCAATAACAGGGCTCAGATGTTCCTAGATGTGCTTGCGGATCAATTCCTCCATCAAGTGGTAACTGAACCGACGAGGGGGGAGGCCATTTTAGATTTGATTCTGGTAAGTAGTGAGGACCTTGTTGAGGAAGTGGTAGTAGGGGACAATTTGGGCTCCAGTGATCATGAGCTAATTCGGTTTAAACTAAATGGAAAGAGTACCAGAATTAAGTCAAAGACTAGGGTTTATAATTTTAAAAAGGCCAATTTTAACAAATTAAGGGGACTGGTAAGGGAAGTGGATTGGGCAAACATATTAATGGATCTAAAGGCAGAAGAAGCCTGGGATTACTTCAAGTTAAAGATGCATGAGCTGTCAGAGGCCTGTATCCCCAAAAAGGGAAAAAGATTACTAAGCAAGAGATTTAGACCGAGCTGGATGAGCGACCGACTCAAAGGGGCGATTAGGAAAAAACAGAAAGCGTACAAAGAGTGGAAGAGGGGAGGGATCAGTAAGGAAATGTACCTAAGTGAAGTCAGAGAATGTAGAGATAGAGTGAGAAAGGCCAAAGGCCGTGTAGAGTTGGACCTAGCGAGGGGAATTAAAAGCAATAGTAAGAGGTTTTACAGCCACATAAATAGGAAGAAAGCAAAGAAAGAAGAAGTGGGACCGCTGAAGACTATTGCCGGAGAGGAGATTAAAGACAATCTAGGCATGGCGCAATATCTCCATGAATATTTTGCATCGGTGTTTAATGAGGCCAATGAAGGTATTAGGGATACTAGCACCACTACAGAGGGGCATTCAGGATGGGGGATTACCGTATCCAAGGTAGAAACAAAACTTGAATGCCTTAATGGGGCTAAGTCGGGAGGACCGGACGATCTTCATCCGAGAATATTGAAGGAATTGGCACGGGAAATAGCAGGCCCATTAGCGATAATATTTAATGAATCTGTAAACTCGGGGGTGGTCCCGTTAGACTGGAGAATAGCTAATGTGGTTCCTATTTTCAAGAAAGGGAAAAAAAGTGATCCGGGTAACTACAGGCCTGTTAGTCTAACATCTGTAGTGTGCAAGGTGTTAGAGAAAATTCTGAAAGAGAAACTAGTTGAGGACCTTGAAGTTAATGGCAAATGCGATAAATTACAACATGGTTTTACGAAGGGCAGATCGTGCCAAACGAATCTGATCTCCTTCTTTGAGAAAGTAACGGATTTATTAGATAAGGGAAATGCGGTGGACCTAATATACCTGGATTTCAGTAAAGCGTTTGATACTGTACCCCATGAGGAATTATTGGTTAAACTGAAAAACATGGGGATCGATATGAAAATCCAGAGGTGGATAAGGAATTGGTTAATGGGGAGAATGCAGCGGGTCGTATTAAAGGGTGAACTGTCAGGTTGGAGGGAGGTTACTAGTGGAGTGCCTCAAGGTTCGGTTTTGGGACCCATTTTATTTAATCTATTTATAACTGACCTCGGAACCGATTGCAGGAGTGGGCTGATAAAGTTTGCGGATGATACGAAGGTGGGAGGCGTTGTAAATTCGGAGGAGGACAGGGATATCCTGCAGGGAGACTTGAATGAGCTTGTGAATTGGAGTGTCAGAAATAGGATGAAATTTAATAGTAAAAAGTGTAAGGTGATGCATTTAGGGATGACTAATAACAATTTTAGTTACAAGCTGGGGACGCATTGGTTAGAAGTAACGGAAGAGGAGAAGGACCTAGGGGTCCTTGTAGACCGCAGGATGACTATGAGTCGACAATGCGACGTGGCGGTGAAAAAAGCCAATGCTGTCTTGGGATGCATTAGGCGAGGTATATCTAGTAGGGATAAGGAGGTCCTGCTTCCGTTGTACAAGGCGCTGGTGAGACCTCATTTGGAGTACTGTGTGCAGTTCTGGTCTCCCATGTTTAAAAAAGATGAACTCAAACTGGAACGGGTACAGAGAAGGGCCACTAGGATGATCAGAGGAATGGAAAACCTGTCGTATGAAAGGAGACTAGAGGAGCTTGGGTTGTTTAGTCTGACAAAGCGAAGGCTGAGGGGGGATATGATTGCTATCTTTAAATATATTAGAGGGATAAATACAAGGGAGGGAGAAGAATTATTCCAGCTTAGTACTAATGTGGATACGAGAACGAATGGATATAAACTGGCCGTGGGGAAGTTCAGGCTTGAAATTAGACGAAGGTTTCTGACCGTCAGAGGGGTGAAATATTGGAACGGCCTTCCGAGGGAAACGGTGGGGGCGACGGACCTGTCTGGTTTTAAGATTAAGTTAGATAAATTTATGGAGGGAATGGTTTAATGGTAAAACATAGTAGTCAAGGAAAGCCAAGCAATGGTAGGTAAATAGTATAATGGCTGACAGGGGTCAGGCTGGAGACTCTTGCCTATATGCTCGGGGACTTAATGATCGCCACATTTGGGGTCGGGAAGGAATTTTCCTCCAGGGTAGATTGGCTGAGCCTCTGGAGGTTTTTCGCCTTCCTCCGCAGCATGGGGCAGGGATCACTAGCAGGAGGGTCTCTGCCAATTGAAGTCACTAAAACACAGGATTGGGGACTTCAACAGCAGAGTCCAGGGAAGGGGTAGGGACGGTTTTATGGCCTGCAGCATGCAGGGGGTCAGACCAGATGATCATAATGGTCCCTTCTGACCTTAAAGTCTATGAGTCTATGAGTCTATGAGGAGTGGGGTCTAGTGGTTAGAGCAGGGGGGCTGGGAGCCAGGACTCCTGGGTTCTCTCCCCGGCTCTGGGACAGGAGTGGGGTCTAGTGGTTAGAGCAGGGGGGCTGGGAGCCAGGACTCCTGGGTTCTCTCCCCAGCTCTGGGACGGGACTGGGGTCTAGTGGTTAGAGCAGGGGGGCTGGGAGCCAGGACTCCTGGGTTCTCCTCTCGCTGACTTCCCCCCTAGGCATCGTGCGGAGGAGTCCGCACCCCTTCCCCGAATGCATCAGCGACTTCGCCTTCGCCGGCTGGATCCCGGTCATCGGGGAGCTGCAGAAGCTGCTGGGGCGGGGGGAGTACAACCCCTTGTGCCCCGCCCCCCTCTTTGAGAGCAACTTCCTGCAGGTGAGTGCTGCCCCCTGCTGGTGGGGGGATCGGGGCAGCTCCAGGGCGCCCTCTCTAGGCTGCTCCTTGCCCCCTCCCTGCACCTTGGCTGGGCTCCGGCAGGCCCAGGGCCAAGGCCTCTCCCTGGCGGGGCCGGAAGCCGCGGGTTCTAGTCCTGCTGCCTGGGGAGAGGGGTGTGTGATCCAGTGGGGGCTGGTGCCTGGGACCCCCCACTAAGCCTCCCCTGCCCCGTCTTGCAGGTGACCAAGCGGGGCGAGCTGGTGGATCTGCACAACCGCGCCAGCCTGGTGACCCTGGGCATCGCCGCCACCAGCCCCGCCCTGCTCCTGCCCGACGTCATGATCATCGCCCGCCCCACGGAGAGGCCCCAGGGGGAGCCGTTGTGCTCCAGGGGGGCTCACGTCCGGCCGGGGCTGGAGCTGACCCGGTGAGTGCCAGCAGGGGGCGCCCTTCGCAGCAGTCAGGGCTCAATGCCCCAGGTGGCACTAGGGGGCGCCCTGCTGCAGCCAGGCCAATGTAAGCTGGGAGCCGGGCCTGGTCTGTGAGTCAAGGGCAGGAAAAACTCTGTGTTCTGCTAATGGCAGCTGCATGAACAGCCCTGGCGCCCCACCCCAGAGGTGGCTGCATCTCAGTGCTGTGTGAACAGATCCCAGGCCTCCCTGCTCTAACCACTAGACCCCATTCCCCTCCCAGAGCCAGGGAAACACCCCAGGAATCCTGGCTCCCAGCCCCCCCCAACCACTAGGCCCCCCTCCTCGAATAGGGCTGGAACCCAGGCGTCCGGCTGACCCCCCGACCCCGGCAGGCTGATCCCACTGGAGCTGGTGAGCCTCTACCTGCATGACCTGGGGGAGCAGCGGCTGAAGTTGCGCCTGGCCACGGGGCGTGTCTACTACCTGCAGCTCTGTGCCCCCCGGGGGGAGGAGCGCCCGCTCTTCGCCCGCTGGCTACGCCTCATCTACCTGCTGAGGGCCCCCTCGGACAGCTGGGCCAGCATCCCCTCCTGGCACACCGCCGACCTGCGCGGGCACAGCGCCAAGGTCAGCTGGGGGCAACGTGGAGTCGTCAGGCCCATGGCGGGCGTGGGGTGTATGGGCTGGGGGGGGCAGGGGGCGGGGAGGATGTTGGCACCAGGGGGACCCGGCTGGGCAACGTGGGGGGTGAGGAGCATGGGGTCAGTGGCTGCGGAGTGGACAGGAGGGAGCGCTGTGTGGGGAGTGCAGGGCAACATATGGGGCACAGGGTGGGGGGCACATCCTGTTCTGCTGGGCCAACCCCATCTCTCCATCCCTGCTCCCCCATCTCTCCAGCCGCCCCCCAGCCGGCGGCTGTGGCCCATCCAGGAGGAGGAGGAGCCCAGGGTCCTGAAACCCCGACTTGGGGAGCCCCCAAGCAGCAGGAGCCGGACCCCCAGCCAGGGGCAGCCGAGCGGGAGGCAGAGCCCGGACATCCCCACCAGGGGGCAGCAACCCTCCACGTAGGTACCGCTGGGTCAGCCGGAGACTGTGGGGTGGGGGGGCTGGGAGCCAGGACTCCTGGGTTCTCTCCCCAGCTCTGGGAGGGGACTGGGGTCTAGTGGTTAGATCAGGTGGGTGGGAGCCAGGACTCCTGGGTTCTCTCCCCAGCTCTGGGAGGGGAGTGGGGGCTAGTGGTTAGAGCAGGGGGGGCTGGGAGCCAGGACTCCTGGGTTCTCTCTGCAGCTCTGGGAGGGGAGTGGGGGCTAGTGGTTAGAGCAGGGGGGGCTGGGAGCCAGGACTCTTGGGTTCTCTCCCCAGCTCTGGGAGGGGAGTGGGGGCTAGTGGTTAGATCAGGTGGGTGGGAGCCAGGACTCCTGGGTTCTCTCCCCAGCTCTGGGAGGGGAACAGGGCCCCGTGGTTAGAGCAGGGAGGTCTTTCCAGCCGATAGCTCCCCTATGTCTCTCTTGAGCCCGCAGTGCAGGGAAGCATGGATGGGCAGGGGCTGGGACGCGGAGGAAGATCAGGGAGGGTTTGGGGAGACCCTGTACGTGGGCTCTTAGATCTGTGGAGGATCCCAGCCAGCCGGGGGGCCTGCCCCTGCCATCCCTCCTCCCACACAGACCGGGCGGTTCTGATCCGGGCTCTCTCTCTGCAGGCAGAGCGTAGGGGGACAGGGGTCCGGACGCCCCACATCACCCAGCATAGGTAGGTACTGCATGGGCTGGTACCGGAATCAGGGCACCCCCACAGCGCCCCCTGCTGGCAGAGATGGGGCTGGGGCAGCCGGGATCCAGCCCCTCACTCCCCTCCTGTCTCCCAGCAGCCCCAGTGAGATGTTCCCCCAGCACCATGCAACTCCTTGATGGTCTTTCCCGCTCCCGGGCGGAGGTCGCCAGCCCCTGGAAGCAGGTGAGGGCTGATGGGCGGCGGTGGCAACCTAAGGGGCTGAGGGGGGCTGTGCCTTGGGCAGAGGACCCTTGTCTCCCGGGAATGGGGGGTGCTGGGAAAGGGTGTTTCCCCTAACACTAGTCCAGAGGGGTTCCCCGTCTGCCCTGCTCTTCACGGGGCCTAGGGGGCGCTGCTGAGCATGGAGTGATGCAGTCGCTGTCTGTGGGACAGGTGTCAGTGCAGTCTAGTGTTTAGAGCGGGGTGGGGGCTGGAATCCAGGACGCCTGGGTTCTCTCCCTGACTCTGGGAGGGAGGGCAGTCTGGTGGTTAGAGCGGGGCGGGGCTGGAATCCAGGACGTCTGGGTTCTCTCCCTAACTCTGGGAGGGGAGGAGGGTCTGGTGCTTAGAGCGGGGCGGGGCTGGAATCCAGGACGCCTGGGTTCTCTCCCTGACTCTGGGAGGGGAGGAGGGTCTCGTGGTTAGAGCTGCCATTACCCCAGGATCCCTCCACAGCAGGTCCCAGTGTCCGGGGAGCCGAGCGCAGAAAGGAACCGTGGCCAGCTGAGCCTGGCCATCCCCTCTGGTTCCCAGAGCCCGGCAGGAACCCCGAGCCAGCCTGGATCTAGTGCCAGGTCTAGAGCCACCACGGCTCCCGGCTCCCCCGAGCGATCTAGAGCCTCCGTGGGCGTGGGGCGCTCAGCGGTGGGCACCGCCTCCGTGGGCGTGGGGCGCTCGGTGGTGGCCACAGCATCGGCAGCAGCGGGTCCCTCCAGGCCGGCCAGCGCCCAGCCCTCACGGATGGGCGGAGAGATGGAGCCGGGCGGGAGATCCAGGGAGCCCAGCACGGAGAGGAGCCGAGCCCAGCTGGGCCTTGCCAGCCCCTCCACGGAGCAGGGCAGGTCCCGTTCCCGGAGCCAGCATGGATCTAGTGCGGCATCCAGAGCCGCCACGGCTCCCGGCTCCCCCGAGCGCTCCAGAGCCTCCGTGGGTGTGGGGCGCTCGGCAGTGGGCACCGCCTCCGTGGGCGTGGGGCGCTCGGCGGTAGCCACAGCATCGGCAGCAGCGGGTCCCTCCAGGCCGGCCAGCACCCAGCCCTCAGGGATGGGCGGAGAGATGGAGCCGGGCGGGAGATCCAGGGAGCCCAGCACGGAGAGGAGCCGAGCCCAGCTGGGCCTCGCCAGCCCCTCCATGGAGCAGGGCAGGTCCCGTTCCCGGAGCCAGCGTGGATCTAGTGCGGCATCCGGAGCCGCGGCGGCTCCCAGCTCCCCCGAGCGATCTAGAGCCTCTGTGGGCGTGGGGCGCTCAGCGGTGGGCACCGTCTCCATGGGCGTGGGGCGCTCAGCAGTGGGCACCACCTCCGTGGGCGTGGAGCGCTCAGCAGTGGGCACGGCCTCCATGGGCGTGGGGCGCTCGGCAGTGGGCACCGCCTCCGTGGGCGTGGGGCGCTCGGCAGTGGGCACCACCTCCGTGGGCGTGGAGCGCTCAGCAGTGGGCACTGCCTCCGTGGGCATGGGGCGCTCGGCGGTAGCCACAGCATCGGTAGCAGCGGGTCCCTCCAAGCCGGCCAGCACCCAGCCCTCAGGGATGGGCGAAGAGATGGAGCCGAGCAGGAGATCCAGGGAGCCCAGCACGGAGAGGAGCCGAGCCCAGCTGGGCCTCGCCAGCCCCTCCACGGAGCAGGGCAAGTCCCGTTCCCAGAGCCAGCGTGGATCTAGTGCGGCATCCAGAGCCACCGCGGCTCCCAGCTCCCCCGAGCGATCTAGAGCCTCCGTGGGCGTGGGGCGCTCGGCAGTGGGCACCGCCTCCGTGGGCGTGGGGCGCTCCCTACCGTCCACTGCTTCGGTGGCAGCGGGTCCTTCCAGGCTGGCCAGCGCCCAGCCCTCGGGGAGATCCGGGGAGAGGAGCCGAGCCCAGGTGGGCCATGCCAGCCCCTCCATGGAGCAGGCCGGGTCCCGTTCCCAGAGCCAGCGTGGATCTAGTACGGCGCCTGGGCCAACGGGAGCCACCATGACCCCCAGCTCCCATGAGCGGCCCAGTGGCTCCAGGGCTCCCAGCTTTCCAGAGCCAGCCAGCTCGCCCATGACTGCTGCTGCACCTCCGGAGAGATCTCAACTCTCCGGGGGTGTGGGGCCTTCGGAGGGGGCCACGGTGGCCCTGACCGTGGGCCCCTCTGGGCAGAGGAGCCGGAGCAGGTCCCGGTTGGGTCAAGCCAAGAGACAGGGAACGAGGTCCAGGGCGACAGTTGGAGAAAGCGACAAAGGCAAAGCCCGGTCCAGCGCCAACAGCACCGGCCACAAGAAGCCATCCAGGTAAGTGGGGAATCGGTTAAACACATAACCAGCCTCCAGGCCCCACCCCAGAGGGGCCGCATCTCAGGGCTGGATGAGGGCTCCCAGTATGACCAGCCCCGGTGCCCCATTCCAGAGGGGTCGCATCCTAGCACTGGGTGTGGGGTCCCCGTATGAGCAGCCCCTGTGCCCTGCCCCAGAGGGGCCATGTCTCAGCGTGTGTGTGTGTGTGTGTGTGTGTGTGTGTGTGTGTGTGTGTCCCTGTCGCCCCCTGCTGGAGAGGAAGAGTCCCTCTCCGTGTGTATGCGTGAGTGCAAGCAAACTATCTGCCCTCTGCTGGCTGCGGTCGGATTTCTCTGACACCGTATCCTATGCACCGTACTGCTCCCGACTGAGGGGGATTCTCTATTCACCTAAAGGGCAGGGGCTGGAGCTTTACAAATGGGAGGCAGTGGCCCGTACCCCACTGTCGCTGAGCAGGACGTGGGAGGGGGATGGTACCGTCACCCCTATCCGAGGCCCTAACGTGACTATCCCAGGATATTCGGGTCACCGGAAACTGAACTGTGATTCTTCCTCCACAGGGAGCAGAGATTGGAGTCGAAGGGGAAGTTGAAATCGGCCCTGAGTTCAGGTATGGCGGTAATTCTCCTTCCCACAGCCAGGGAAGTTCCCACCCCCTACCCCACCGCACTCCTCGCTGGGGAGGGGCACCTTGGGGAGACGGAACCAGGGCCAGCTCTAGGCACCAGCGCTCCAAGCATGTGCTTGGGGTGGCACTTTCCAAGGGGTGGCACTCCGGCTCCTTTTTTTTTGCTTGGGGCGCAAAAAGCCGGGAGCCAGCCCTGAGCAGAGGTGAGCTGCGGCGGTGGGGGATGCGGGGAGGGCCGCAGGAAGTAACCCTGGGGGGGCCGAAGGAACCGCTCCCCCCGCCCCAGCTCACCTCCGCTCCACTGCCGCCTGCTCCCCCGAGCCTGCTGCCGCTCCGCTTCTCCCCCGTCCCTCCCAGGCTTTCCTGGGACGGAGGGGTAGGAGGGGAAATGTGGTGTGCCCAGGGGAGGAGGTGGGGCTGGGGATTTGGGGAAGGGGTTGGAATGGACGGGGGAAGGGGCGGAGTTTGGGGGGGCCACGGGAAAATTTTTTTGCTTGGGGCCGCAAAAAACTTGGAGCCGCCCCTGGCCGGAACTCCCTCACCCCGTGCCCCACAGTACCCCGTGTGGCTGCCCCGGGTCTCATCACTCTGTCACCCCCTCAGCCAGGCACAGGAGTAGCCTCACCTTCGTGACCATCTACAGCGCCCTGTCGAACTCGCTGGACAAGCTGACGGGCGGGAAGCTGAGACAGGTACGGGGGGCCGGGGGGGCCGGGCGGCAACGGGCGGGGGGCGGGGGGCGAGGACGGGTGGGGGAACGTAGGGACTCACTTGGGTGGGGGCTCAGCCAGGCGAATCACACGTGGGATCCAGCCCCCTCCCATTCGGCCTCCCTCAGTGTGACGAGTTTGCCGGCCCTTGGTCCCCGGGGCTGAGCCCCCGTCCCCAGGCACCACCCAGCTCCCCTGGGGAAGGGCCAGGCAGGCCACGGAGCCTGAGCCCACATCTGCCTCCGGCGTAGGGCCCCCAGGGCATGGGGACGGTATGTGCTGGGGGAGGGGGGCTGGCACCATTCCCATCCCCCATAATCCCCTGCACCGCTCGTGCCCTGAGCTCCCCCACGCCCCCCCCCGGCACCCTCTGCCCTGAGCCCCCCAGCCCCGAGCCCTGTCTGATTCTCTGTGCCCTCCTCCCCAAAGAGAAGAAGCCAGGAAGATGCCAAGACGCAGTTGTCTTCTAAGCCCTCCAAGCGGGTCACCATCTCGGGCGTGGTGGAGCTGTCGGGCCAGGGCAGCCAGGAGACCAGCTCCGTGGCACCCTCAGCTATGGAGAGCAGCGGGGAGCAGGGCCCGGCTGGCTCCGGGGCGGCTCCACAGCGGGAGAGCGGCCCATTGCCCAAGGCGCAGTCTGGGGGATCTAGAGCCGTCACAGCTCCCAGCTCGCCCGAGCGATCCAGAGCCTCCGTGGGCGTGGGGCGCTCGGCGGTGGCCACGGCCTCCGTGGGCGTGGGGCGCTCGGCAGTAGCCACGGCGTCGGTGGCAGCGGGTCCCTCCAGGCTGGGCAGTGCCCAGCCCTCAGGGATGGGCAGAGAGATGGAGCCAGGCGGGAGATCCAGGGAGCCGAGCGTGGAGAGGAGCCGAGCCCAAGTGGGCCTCCCCAGCCCCTCCACGGAGCAGGGCAGGTCCCGTTCCCGGAGCCCCACGGGGACGCTGAGCCAGCCAGGGTCTAGCGCCGTGTCCAGAGATTCTGGAGCAGCTGGGCCTTCAGAGCGATCCAGAGTCTCGGTGGCTGCCGGCCCTTCGGAGATGGCCACGGTGTCGGTGGCCGTGGGTCCGTCCGAGCTGGGGCCGCGGAGCAGTGCCCAGCCCTCGGGGAGGGACCAGCTGAGCCTGCCAGGCAGGGGATCTAGAGAGCGCAGCAAGGCGGGGAGCCAGAGTGGAAGTCGAATCAGCTCCCCGAGCGCCATGAGGGAGGCTGGGACCCCCTGCGCCGTGGCTGCTCTGGGCATGGAAGGCGATGATGTATCTAGAGAGACATCCAAGAAGTCCAGAGCCTCTGTGGCTCCAGGTTCTGCTGAGAAATCCAGAGCGTCGGTGGCTCCAGGTTCTGCTGAGAAATCCAGAGCGTCGGTGGCTCCAGGTTCTGCTGAGAAATCCAGAGCCTCTGTGGCTCCAGGTTCTGCTGAGAAATCCAGAGCGTCGGTGGCTCCAGGTTCTGCTGAGAAATCCAGAGCGTCGGTGGCTCCAGGTTCTGCTGAGAAATCCAGAGCCTCTGTGGCTCCAGGTTCTGCTGAGAAATCCAGAGCCTCTGTGGCTCCAGGTTCTGCTGAGAAATCCAGAGCATCGGTGGCCGCTGGCCCATCAGAGAAATCCAGAGCATCCGTGGCCGCCGGCCCTTCACAGCTGGCTACGGTGTCGGTGGCCGTGGGACAGTCCGAGCCAGGGTCTCTCAGCAGCGCCAGGACCCCGAGGACAGATGCTCAGAGAGCTCCCCGCGCGGGGAAAAGTCGGCTCAGCTCCCCGTGCTCCGGGGCTCCTCTGGGGACAAAGGCCGGCGACACATCCCCGGGCAGAGCCTCCCTGGGGAGATCCGGGGAGCAGAGCCGAAGCCAGGCCAGGGAGGAAGGAGGGGCCCGTTCCCAGAGCCCCTCGAGCCAGGCGCCCCATGCGAGAGCTGCAGTCTCCAAGGGCCAGGGGCCCAGCAGCACCCGGCCCTCGCAGCTGGACAGACAGGGGGAGCTGGGCTGGGGATCCAGCAGACCCAGCACCACGAGGAGCCGGAGCAAAGGTCGGCAGGAAGACAAGCGGGACCCCCCTGTGGGGCACCCCGCCAGCAGGTAGGCGGGGCTGGAGCGCGTCACGTCAGCTGTGCGTGTTCAGCAGAGGCCGCTTCCGCAGGACTCCTGGGTTCTGCCCCCGGCTCTGGGAGGGGAGTGGGGACATTGGGAATCAGGACTCCTGGGTTCTGTCCTCGGTCTGAGACTGACTTTCTGTGACCCCGGGTCAAGCCTCGTGCCTCAGTTTCCCCCACTACACTGTAGGGCTGTGTTTCCTCCCCGCTGGGCTGTATAGGGGAGCACTGCGCTCCCTGAGGGCCTGGGGAGGAGGCTGCAGAGGGACAGGGGCCCAGGAGACCCTAGAGATCCTGACTGGATGCTCTCTCCTCTCTCTAGGACAGGCAGCCGTGTTTCCTGGGGGCTCAACGGTCGCCCCCATTCCTCCTACCCACTGCTCTTGAGACTCAAGACTTCCTAAGCTTAGCTCAGGTCTGGGCCGTTGCCAGGAGCTTCTCTCATCAGTCCAGGAGGGGAGTGGGGTCTAGTGGTTAGAGCAGGGAGAGCTGGGAGCCAGGACTCCTGGGTTCTCTCCCCGGCTCTGGGAGGGGCGGGGTCTAGTGATTAGAGCAGGGTAGGGTTGAGGGAGGGGGCAGGACTCCTGGGTTCCATACCCAGCTCAGGCTGGCCGGACCAGCCTTCCATTCCATGAAACATGGGGGCGTTTTGAGATTTGCTTCCCTTGCGATGCTGAACAGAGACGAGGCCTGTTGAATGCGTTCCCTGGCCAGCCGGGACCTGGGGGCGCTCTCCTGGCGTGGCCACCTGCCCGCCACCAGGGCACAGCCCTGCCATGTGATGCCTCTGCTCTGCCCCATTTGGGTGAGGGACCTGAACCAGGGCGTGGCAGTGGCCGGGGGCTACCCAGGGCTGTGATGGACCCCCTTGCCCTGAGTGCTGTGTGGAGGGGGGGTCTGCTCCCCAACTCCACAGGAAAAGCAAGCCCCCCCCCGACCCATGCAGGGCAGCCCTACAGGCACACCCCAACCCTCACATGTCCTCCTGCAGCCTCTAGGCCCTGGGGACCCCGGTATACCAGCCCCCCTCCGCTCCCCGCGCTGCATTAACCCCCAGCATTTGGCCCCACGTCTCGTGAGCCCCAATCCACGCAGGTTTTGCAGCGCTAGACTCAAGCAGTCTCGGCCCTCCCGCCCCAGTCCTGCCAGCCTGCCTGGGACCCCCCATTCATGAGACAGGCCCGCGAAGGATCCTGGTGGCGCATCTCCACCAGCTCAAACTCCTGCGTCTGGCCTGGGTCATCTGCCGGGCTAGACAATTGCAGCAGAGCCATTCGGGCCCCGGGTTCTGGGACCTTCCCCCTCACGGCCGGTTTTTTTTCTTCTTTGTGTTTTCAGGTCAATTCCCTTCCCCTTGCTGTGCATTTCAGCAGTTTCTGGCAAAAATATTCTTTTCAGCCAATATTTTGTTTTTTGCCAACTGTTGGTCAACATTAGTTTCAATTTTCAGCCATTGTTTTAGGGTTTTTAGGCCAATTTTTGTTTGTTTTCCAATTTTTGGTTATCCCCCCTCCCCAATTTTCAGCCTTTTTTTTCTTCTTTGGACATTTTTTTGTTTGTTTCTTGACAATTTTTGGTCAAAATTAGGGCTGTTGATTAATCACAGTTAACTCACGCGATTAACTCCAAAAAATGAATCATGATTAAAAATATTAATCACAGTTTTAATCACACTGTTAAACAATAGAATACCAATTGAAATGTATTAACTATTTTTGGATATTTTTCTACATTTTCAAATATATTTATTTCAATTACAACCCAGACTACAAAGTGCACAGTGCTCATTTTATATTCTTATTTTTATTACACATATTTCCACTGTAAAAATGCTAAACAAAAATAGTATTTTTCAATTCACCTTATAAAAGTACGTGCCAGATATGCTAAATGTTCATATGCCCCTTCATGCTTCGGCCACCATTCCAGAGGACAAGCTTCCGTGCTGATGATGCTTGTTAAAAAAATAATGCGTTAATTAAATGTTGACTGAAATCCTTGGGGGAGAATCGTATATCCCTTGCATTCTGCCATATATTTCATGTTATAGCAGTCTCGGATGATAACCCAGCACATGTTGTTCATTTTAAGAACACTTTCGCTACAGATTTGACAAAACGCAAAGAAGGTACCAATGTGAGATTTCTAAAGCTAGCTACACACTTAACCCAAGGTTTAAGAATCTGAAGTGCCATCCAAAATCTGAGAGGAACAAGGTGGAGCATGCTTTCAGAAGTCTTAAAAGAGCAACACTCCGATGTGGAAACTACAGAATCCGAACCACCGAAAAAGAAAATCAGCCTTCTGCTGGTGGCATCTGACTCAGATGGTGAAAATGAACATGCGTCGGGCCGCTCTGCTTTGGATCGTTCTCGAGCAGAACCCGTCATCAGCATGGCCGTATGTTCTCTGGAATGGTGGTTGAAGCATGAAGGGGCCTACGAACATTTAGCATATCTGGCACATAAATATCTTGCGACACTGGCTACAACAGTGCCACGCGAACGCCTGTTCTCGCTTTCTGGTGCAATGTAAACAAGAAGCGGGCAGCATGATCTCCTGCAAATGTAAAGAAACTTGTCTGTCTGAGCGATTGGCTGAACAAGAAGTAGGACTGAGTGGACTTGTAGGCTTGAAAGTTTTACATTGTTTTATTTTTGATTGCAGTTATTTTTTTGTGCATAATTCTACATTTGTAAGTTCAACTGTCATGGTAAAGAGATTGCACTACAGTACTTGTATGAGATGAATTGAAAAATACTATTTTGTTTGTTTTTTACTATGCAAATATTTGTAATAAAAGTAAAATAAAAAGTGAGCACTGTACACTTTGTGTTTTGTGTTGTCATTGAAATCAATATATTTGAAAATATAGAAAACATCCAAAAATACATCAATAAATGGTATTCTATTATTGGTTAACAGTGCGATTAATTGCGATTAATTTTTTTAATCGCTTGACAGCCCTAGTCAAAATTTGTTTAATTTTTCAGCCATTTCATGGGGAGGGTGGATGGTTGGACAATTTTTATAGCCCGAATTTGGTCGATTATTTTCAACTAACCGTTTTTTTAGCCCATTTGTTTTGCCGCTGTTTGTATTATCTGGCAATTTTTTTCATGATTTTCCAGTTTCCTGGGTGATTTTTTTTTTAGCCAATGTCAAAATTTAGATGGAAATGGAAAACCATTGGGCAGGTTGTGATTTGCTATGGAAACTCCGCCCCATATTCCGATCAACTCTAATGAGGGAGTTCTGCTTAATAGCTTCTCTTGACTTGCCTTTCTGCGGAGCGGGGCAGTTGGGGGGATATTTACTCTTGTGCAGAATCACGTGTTTCAATCGTGGCATCGGGGCCGGGACGGTCCCAGCTGATCATGGCGTGGGCGTTTGTCTCCACAGAGGCAGCAGTGAGCAGGCTGCAGACAGAATGAAATCCCAGTAGAGGCCAGGTAAGGGCTGGCAGAGCTCCATCTCTGTGCACTTGGATGTTAGCCACATCCAAATCTTCACCCCTATTCTGCGTGTTATGGTGGCGCATCAACACGCTGAGATCAGGGCCCGGTTGTGCCAGGTGCTGTACAGACATAGAGCAATCCCCGCGCCCCACAGTGTCCCCTGCTGTGGGGTGCAGTAGCTGGCAGTACATTCTCTGCCCTACATGACCACAGTTTCTCTTCCCGCAGGCTGGACGCAGCCAGAGCTGGAGGAGAGGATTCGTTGCTGGGCCTGGGGAGTCTCTCAGGGACAGGACGGCTGGAGGGCCCAGGCCAGGGGATCGGGACGGGGAGCAGCTAGGACGGTCCCCAGCGGCCGGCCGGCCAGGGGCACGGGGCAGCGAGTGTCATGGCTTTCCCGGCTTTGCCTATTAAACTTTGCAGTGAACGTTGGGTCTGGGTTGTGTGTGCAACTGTCCCTCCTCCGTGGCTGCCAGTGACCACCAAGGCTCAGGGCTGGATCCCTGCCCTAGGGTGGGGCGGGGGCCTGGGCTGCAGGGAGGGGGCTGAGTGGGGCGGGGTTGGAGGAGGTGTCAGGGGACGCTGAGGGGGGGACTGTGGAGGGGGCATTCAGGACGGTGATGGGGGAGCAGTGTGTGTGTGGGGGGATCGGGGGGCACGTTCAAGGGGGTGAGGAGAGCAGCGTAGGACGGTTCTGGGTGGGCGTACGGGATGGTGTGGGGAGCAGAGTGGGGGGCACTGTCTCCAGGGGGATGGAGTGAGCAGTGTGGGAGGGGTCTGTGGGGGGGCGTATGTGATGGTGGATGGAGCAGAGTGGGGGGGACTGGCTCCGGGAGGGGGCATTCAGGGGGATGGAGTGAGCAGCGTGGGAGGGTTCTGGGGGGGCTGTACAGGATGGTGGGGAGAACAGAGTGGAGGGGACTGGCTCGGGGGGGCATTCAGGGGGGTGGGGAGAGCAGCGTGGGAGGGGTCTGTGGGGGGCGTATGGGATGGTGGGGGGAGCAGAGTGGGGGGGGACTGGTTCCGGGGGGGGCATTCAGGAGGGTGGGGAGAGCAGCGTGGGAGGGTTCTGGGGGGGTTTATGGGAGGGTGGGGGAGTAGAGTGGGGAGTGGGCTTCATGGGGGGGACAATAGGGGGGACAGGCTCGGGGGATGGGCATTCTAGGGGGGTGGGTGGGATCAGGACCATGGAACCCCGCGCTCTTATTGGCTGAAAGGCCTCCCCCCCCCCCCGACACACACACATTTCTAGAAGATTCCATGGCAGTTGCTCCTAACTGACATGCGGTGGGGAGGGGCCAGGCCCCGCCCTTTGCTCCCATTGGCCAGAGCCTTCCACGGCAGGGAATGTTCCAGCCAATAGGAACTCAGGGGGCACTAAGTCCCCTGTCCCCTCAGAGTCTCTGGGGAGCAGTCACACTGTATGGGGGGGGGCGAAGGGAGCACAGGCTGGGGGGGGCGGTCGGGGAGGGAAACTGGCAGCGGGGGGGTGAGGGGAGCACAGGCTGGGGGGGGCGGTCGGGGAGGGAAACTGGCAGCGGGGGGTGAGGGGAGCATAGGCTGGGGGGGCGGTCGGGGAGGGAAACTGGCAGCGGGGGGGTGAGGGGAGCACAGGCTGGGGGGGGCGGTCGGGGAGGGAAACTGGCAGCGGGGGGTGAGGGGAGCATAGGCTGGGGGGGCGGTCGGGGAGGGAAACTGGCAGTGGGGGGGGTGAGGGGAGCACAGGCTGCGGGGGGGTCGGGGAGGGATCCTGGCTGCTGGGAGTTTGGGGAGGGATCCTGCAGTGGGGGGGTGGCGAGGGGAGCGCAGGCTGGGGAGGGGTCAGGGAGGGATCCTGGCTGCTGGGAGTTTGGGGGGGATCCCTGCAGTGGGGGGGCAGTGAGGGGAGCGCAGGCTGGGGGGGGAGTGCAGACCAGGGACTACTCATGGGGGGATCCTGACAGCCGGGGGAGTCGGGGAGGGATCCAGCAGTGGGGGGCCGCAGGCTGGGGGAGGGTCGGGGCCAGATCCCATCAGCACTCCTGGGGGCCAGAGGGAAAGGTCACCCCCCATTTTATTCTTTCTCCCTTTAGAAACCCAAAGCAACTGAATTTACTAGCTTGGGGCATTGGGGGTGAGACACAGGTGAGCCCGAGCACTGGGAGGGGAGTGGGGGCCAGCGGTCAGAGCGGAGGGGCTGGGAGCCAGGACTCCTGGGTTCTCTCCCTGGCTCTGGGAGGGGAATGGGATCTAGTGGTTAGAGCAGAGGGGCTGGGAGCCAGGACTCCTGGGTTCTCTCCCTGGCTCTGGGCGGGAAATGGGGTCTGGTGGCCCAGCACGGGGCTGGCACCAGGACTCCTGGGTTCTAGCCCAGCTCTGAGAGGGGAGTGAGGCCCAGCAGTTAGAGCAGTCCAGCCTCTCCACTTTCACCTGCCTACTTTTTTCAAGAATGCAGAGCTCCCATGGAGCCGGCGGGGGGGACAAGGGCGTCCCTGAGGAGTCCCGGGGGTATTACCGCACGGCCCCCTTCGACCCCCGCTTCCCCAACACAAACCAGACCCGCAACTGCTACCAGAACTACCTGGGTGAGTGGCAGAGGGCCCTCGGGGGGGAGAGGGGGACTAGGAGCCAGGACTCCTGGGTTCTCCCCCTGGCTCTGGGAGGAGAGTGGGGTAGTTGTGGGGAGGGATTGGCTATGAGGGGCAGGGTGGTGAGGTTGGCTCACTGGCGCCTCCTTGTGGTGGCAGAGGGTAACGCGTGCTGTCTCCCTGCAGACTATTACCGCTGCCTGAAGACACTGGGGGCGAAGGGAAAGGACACCAGGCCATGCCAGTGGTACTACCGGGTCTACAAGTCCCTGTGCCCCATCTCCTGGGTATGTGGGGTGCCAGGACCCCAGGGGTGCCCCCCACTCTGCACTCAGTGGGAGAGGAGGGGAAAAGGTCCCATGCCCTATCCTCCACCCTCTTGAGCCAGTCAGTCCCCTGCCCTGGGGCTGGATGGGAGCCGGTACCCCCAGGGGAAAGACCCCCTGCCCCATTCTCTGCCCCTTGCTGGGAGGGGGGCTGGGCCCTGCTCTGTGGGGGGGCCCTGCTGCCCCCTGCTGGGAGGGCTAGGCCCTGCTCTGTGTGGAGCTGCCCATCTGGGTGTGGCCCCCACCCCTAACCCCGTTTCCCTTCTGCCAGGTGAAGCGCTGGGATGAGCAGCGGGACGACGGCTCCTTCGCTGGCAGGATCTAGGCACAGCTGCAGCTGGGGGTGCTGGGGGGGAGGCAGACCCCCCAGGCCCCGCCCTGTGGCGAGGCCCTGCCCACTCCAGCACATCCCGTGGCGACTGACCTCGCTGGCTCCTCACAGACCCACAATAAACCCGCTTCTTGCATAATTTGGCTCTGGAGTCCAAGTGTCTTAGTCCCCATAGCGCTCCCTCTGAGGAGATTCCCCGCGAGCCTGGAGGCTGGGTTTGGGGAGCCCCAGGCGCTGAGCCCAGAAAGCCCTAGTGGGGACGCTGGCTGGCACAGGCCGGACCAGCCCCAGTGCATCCCCTCCCTGCCCCCCCCACACTGCATCCCTTCCCCCACTGCCCCGTCCCCCAGACAGTGCTCTCTCCCTCCCACCCACTGCCCCCCACATCCCGTGTCCTCCCCACCCCCCTCATGCCCCTCCCTCACACACATTTGCTGCCCAACGGTGCCCCTCCCCCATTCATTGCTCCCCATATCATGCCCCTGCCCCCGCACTGCACTTCCCACTGCTCCCTCCCTACTCACTCCTCCCCCCATCGCACCCCTACCCCCCACACATTGCATCCCCCACTGCCCCTCTTGTGCCCCCTGCCCTGACATACACCGTTCCCCCCTCCCCCCTCACAGCCCCCCACATTGTGCCCCTCCCTCACTCATGCCTCCCTATCGCACCCCTTCCCCCCACATTGCATCCCCCCACTACCCCCCTCCCCCACTCACTGCCCCCCACCACGCCCCCCCACCGCTCCCTCTCGCTTGTGGCCCCGCACCCCCTTTGCTCTGCCCCTCCCCGCCCCACAGCTCCGTGTCCCCCGCCCCGTCGGAGGGGCCCCGCTTCCTGGCCCGGCTCCTTTTCCTGCCCCCCCCCCCCCGCCCCAGCACCGGCCGGGCGGGGGCCGGGGAAATCCGCGCTCAGTGACTCCGGCCCCGACTGGCAGCGGGCTGGCCGCAGAGCTGGGGCTGGGCTGGGGGTCGCGCCCCACCGAGGGGCCATGGGGCGGGCGGGGCAGCCCCCAGGCTGGAGCTGAGCGCGGGAGCGGAGCCCAGGAGAGGAGACGTCCGGCCCCGCGACGGGACTGGGTAACCCCCCCCCTTTCCTCTGGGGCAGCAGCTGGGGAAGGGTCGGGGGTGGGGAGTGGGGTGATCGGGGGCAGTCAGCCGGGGTGGGGAGTGGGGTGATCGGGGGCAGCCAGCTGGCCCTCAGCCTCCCCCCCCCGCCGGCTCTAACCAGTAGCCCCCACTCCCCACCTAGAGTGGGGGATGGAACCCAGGAGTCCTGGTTTCCCAGCCAGGCTCCTTACAGCTTTGGGGTAGGGGCGCAGTGGGGGTAATTCGGGAGGGCAGCCAGCAACCCGGGGGCAGAGGAAAATGGGGGTGATGGGGGGCGGGCAGCCAGCTAGCTGGGGGGAGGGGCGAATTGGAGGTAATTGGGGGCTCCAGAGCTCAGATAGAACCCAGGAATCCTGGCCCTCAGCCCCCACCCCGCTCTATCCAGAGTGGGGGACGGAACCCAGGAGTCCTGGTATCCCAGCCAGGCTCCTTACAGCTTTGGGGCATTGGGGACCCTCCGCCCCTCACCCTGGGGAGGGGGAAGCGTTTGAACCAATAAAGGGCCTTGAAAGACAGCCCAGGATGGCCCTGGGCTCCCTCCACCTCCATGGATCCCAGCCCCCGGAATGCAGCTGGCTCTGGAGCGTAGCGGGAGCGGGGGGCTTGTAGCCAAATCTAACTTGTTGGAAGCCACTAGCTGTGCGCTGGCAGTACCAGAGCTGGTCCCCAATATCCCGGCCCCCAACCTACCCCCTTCCCCACTCACCCCAACATCCCAACCTCCAACCTACCCCCTTCCCCACTCACCCCAACATCCCAACCCCCAACCTATCCCCCCTTTCCCCTCACCCCAACATCCCAACCTCCAACCTATCCCCCCTTCCCCACTCACCCCAACATCCCAACCTCCAACCTATCCCCATCCCCCCCTCACCCCCACATCCCAGCCCCCAACCTATCCCCTTCTCCCACTCACCCCAACATCCCAGCCCCCAACCTACCCGTCCCCCACTCACCCCAATATCCCATCCCGCAACCTACTCCCATCCACCCCTCACCCCAATATCCCAGCCCCCAACCTATCCCCCCTTCCCCACTCACCCCAACATCCCGGCCCCCAACCTATCCCCCCTTCCCCACTCACCCCAACATCCCAACCTCCAACCTATCCCCATCCCCCCCTCACCCCCACATCCCAGCCCCCAACCTATCCCCTTCTCCCACTCACCCCAACATCCCAGCCCCCAACCTACCCGTCCCCCACTCACCCCAATATCCCATCCCACAACCTACTCCCATCCCCCCCTCACCCCAACATCCCAGCCCCCAACCCACTCCCCAACCCCCACTCACCCCAACATCCCGGCCCCCAACCTATCCCCCCTTCCCCACTTACCCCAACATCCCGGCCTCCAACCCACCCCTGGCCCCCACTCACCCCAACATCCCAGCCCCCAACCTATCCCCCCTTCCCCACTCACCCCAACATCCCGGCCCCCAACCTATCCCCCCTTCCCCACTTACCCCAACATCCCGGCCTCCAACCCACCCCTGGCCCCCACTCACCCCAACATCCCAGCCCCCAACCTATCCCCCCTTCCCCACTCACCCCAACATCCCGGCCCCCAACCTAAACTCACCCCAACATCCCAGCCCCCAACCCACTCCCCAACCCCCACTCACCCCAACATCCCAGCCCCCAACCTATCCCCCCTTCCCCACTCACCCCAACATCCCGGCCCCCAACCCACCCCCGGCCCCCAACCTAAATTCACCCCAACATCCCGGCCCCCAACCTATCCCCATCCCCCACTCACCCCCACATCCCAGCCCCCAACCTACCTCCATCCCCCACTCATCCCAATATCCCTGCCCCCAACCTATCCCCATCCCCCACTCACCCCCACATCCCAGCCCCCAACCTACCCCCATCCCCCACTCACCCCAACATCCCGGCCCCCAACCTACCTCCATCCCCCACTCATCCCAATATCCCTGCCCCCAACCTATCCCCATCCCCCACTCACCCCCACATCCCAGCCCCCAACCTACCCCCATCCCCCACTCACCCCAATATCCCGTCCCCCAACCTATCCCCTTCCCCCACTCACCCCAACATCCCAGCCCCCAACCTGCCCCTCCCCAGCGCCCTGCAGCCTCCTGGCCCCTCTCTAGCGCCCTCTGCAGGGTCTGGCTGCCGGCTCCCACCCTGTCTGGCTAGGCCGCTGCCCCTGGCACGACTGCCTGGCTCCTGCCAGCGCTCTGCCATGGCCGTGTCCCCCCAGGTGCCCGGCGCCCTTGGCACCATGTTCTCGGAGGAGCGGAAGGAGGGCAGCCCCCGCTTCGGGAAACTCCACTTCCCCGTCGGCCTCTGGATCAACTCGCCCAAGAAACACTTCGTCAAGATGAGCCGCCGCTGGCCCAGTGTGGGCTCCGTCAGGTACCGGCCCCCTCCCTCCTGCCCCCTGGAAGAGCCCCCCCTGCCCCCTGGAACGGCCCCCATCCCTCCTGCCCCCCGGGCCGCCCCACAGCCCTGGTATCTGGCCTCCTGGATCAGCCCCATGGGCCCATCTACCCCAGTATCCAGGCCCTTCCCACCCCCTGGAGCAGCCCCACAGGCCCAACTACCCTGGTATCCTGCCCCCAGATCAGACCTATGGGCTCATCTATCCCAGTATCCCTCTCTCTCCCTGCCCCCCAATCACACCCACAGGCTCATCTATCTCAGTATCTTGCCTCCTTCCTGTCCCCCCAGTCAATCCATGGGCCCATCTCCCCAGTATCGCCCCCTCCCTGTCCCCCTAGGCCAGCCCCACAGACCCCTCTAGCCCACACTCCCAGCCTCCCCCCTCCGCTCAGAGCAATGGGCCCATTTAACCCGGCCTCCCGCCTTCCCTCCCCAGGTCCACCTCCTCGGACACCGCCAGCCGGGGCAGCGAGACGGTGGAGCTGCGTCCCCCCGGCAAGGCGAAGGCGGGCCGCCACAAGCGCCTCTCCAACCTGTTCCACCGCAGCACCAGCAGTGGGGCGGGCGTGGGGGGCGGGCGCTGGGGCAGCGAGAAGAAGCTGGCGGATCTCATCGACCCGGTGCCCGAGGACCTGGTGGAGCTGTCCAGCCAGCCCCAGCTGCCGGGCATCCTGAAGATCTTCGGGGGAGCCATCTCCCGGGGCGCCAACTACAAGAGCGTGCTGGCCACGCCACGCTCCACGGCGCGCCAGCTGGTGCGGGAGGCGCTGGAGCGCTACGGGGTGGCACCGGAGGAGGAGGAGGGGGGCTACGTGCTGTGCGACGTGGTGGGGCGCTTCGAGGGGCCCGGCGGGGCCTGGCAGGCCGAGCACCTGCGCCCCGTGGGCGACACTGAGCGGCCCCTGGTGCTGCAGGACGTGTGGAAGCCCAAGGCCGGCCTATCACGGCGCTTCGAGGTGCGGCGTCGGCGCGAGGTGGAGAGGGTTGGCGAGGCCGAGGATAACGAGACGGCGGGTGAGGCTGCAGTGGGGGCTGCCCCCATCCCCTGGGTTGTCCCAGGCCGGGAGCCACGGGACCCCCGGGCATGCCAGGCTGGGAGTCACGGGACCCCCGGGCATGCCAGGCTGGGAGTCATGGGACCCCTGGGTCATCCCAGGCCAGGAGCCACGGGACCCCCGGTCATCTCCCAGCCTGAAGCTACTGGGTCCACCCAGTCGTCTTCCGTCTCAGAGACATGCCCCCCCATCTTCCCGCAGCCAGGAGCCACAGGACCCTCTGTCGTCCCAAGTTCGGAGCCATGGGGCCTCCCCAGTTATGTCCTGCCTCGGAGCTACAGGCACCAGGGCGGGGAGCCGGGCTGGGGATCCCTGAAAGCCACGGAGTGGGGAGCCAGTCAGCCCCCTCTGAGGCTCCCCCTTCTCGCCCCCCAGGCATCAACGCCCAGGCGCGGCGGCTGCAGAAGAGCCGCTCACGGGCGGCCTCGGGGGGGCCGGCCCCCAAGGAGCGGGCCGACAACCTGTCCCTGCGCCGCAGCATCAGCGACATGAACCTGAGCGCCCGCAAGCGGCGTGAGCGCAAGGCCGTGCTGAGCGTGGCGGGTGCCGAGGTGGGGCCGGCCGGCGAGGAGCAGGAGGGGGAGGTGGCCCCGGCCCAGGAGGCAGAGCCGGCGGACGGGGGCATCAAGTCCGGGGAGGCCGAGGACTCGGCGGACGGGGCCAACCTGGAGCAGCTGTCCCAGTGCCTGATCCAGCCCCCCACCCAGCACCCCTACTTCCTGCTGCTGCTCGGCTGCGACAAGCAGGTAGGGCAGGGGGCTCTGTGGGGCGCTGGGCTGCAGGGAGCGGGGGCTCTGTGGGGTGCTGGGCTGCAGGGAGTGGGGCGGGGGGCTCAGCAGGGGGTGTTGTGCTGCAGGGGGCGGGGGCTCTGTGGGGCGCTGGGCTGCAGGGAGTGGGGCGGGGGGCTCAGCAGGGGGCGTTGTGCTGCGGGGGGCGGGGGGCTCAGTGGGGGGTGCTGGGCTCCGGGGGGCAAGGTGGGGGCTTGGCAGGGA
This sequence comes from Malaclemys terrapin pileata, assembly GCF_027887155.1. Classification (NCBI taxonomy): domain Eukaryota; kingdom Metazoa; phylum Chordata; order Testudines; family Emydidae; genus Malaclemys; species Malaclemys terrapin. The sequence continues at coordinate 1,817,049 of NC_071524.1, forward strand.
GCGCTGGGCTGTGGTGCGAGGTCAGTAGGGGGTGCTGACTCCAGCCCCCAGGACCATTTGCTCCCCACTATGGTCCAGCACAGAGCATGCTGGGAGCACAGCTTTCCCATAATGCTTTGCACTCTCTGGGTCGGCCTTGGGGGAGGGAAGGGTTGGTGGGAGTGCTCCAGGATGTGGGGAAGGGTGCAGTAATGGAAGAGCCCATTTTAACATAGAAAATAGGGGGCTTCCCAGAAGAGACAATTTTAACCAACAAAAATGGGGGTGCAATAGCAGGATGGCCCATTTTCTCACAGAAACTGGGGGTGGGGCAAAAAGGGTAGAACCCATTTTACCATAGAGGGGATTCCTGGGAGAGCTCCCCCCTCCAAGAGTGGTGGGGTGCCACAGTGGGAGAGAGCCCATTCCCCTCCCCCCCAGAAGGCAGGGGTGGCATGGCGGGAGAGCCCATTCCACCCAGAGGGTAGGGGTGGCATGGCGGGAGAGTCCATTCCCCCCCCCCCAGAGGGCAGGGGTGGCATGGCGGGAGAGCCCATTCCCCCCAGAGGGCAGGGGTGGCATGGCGGGAGAGCCCATTTCCCCCCAGAGGGCGGGGCAGGCCCGCTTCCGATGGCACTGCCATGTTTTGACGCCATTTTCCCCCCGTCACCCTCCAGGATTTTGTGATCTACGTGATGACCCGGCGCCGGCACGTCTTTGGGCGCCGCCCCCAGCCCGACAAGGGGGGCTACGTGGACACCTTCCTCTGCGCCCCGGACATCCTGCCCCGCCACTGCTGCGTGCGGGAGGCTGAGCCGGCCCCGGGGCCGGCCCTGGTGCGGCCCTTCCGGGGAGCGGCCGTCACCCTCAACGGGGGGGCCCTGGTGCGCGAGGCCGAGCTGCACCCTGGGGACCTGCTGGGGCTGGGCCAGCACTTCCTCTTCATGTACAAAGACCCTCGGACCCCCCAGCCCCGGCCGGCCTGGCTGCCCCGGCCCTGGGTCTCGCCCGGGCTGGCGGGCGCCTTCTCGTGCCAGGCCTGTGGGCGCTCCCTCCAGGAGAGGCAGGACGCCTTCCAGGCCTACGTGGAGAGCCGGGAGCCCGAGCTGCGCTACCGGCCCCAGGAGGAGGAGGCGCTGCTGAGGGAGATCGTCCGGCTCCAGGGGGCCACCGCCTTCAACCTGGCCCCGGCCTTCCTCCTGGGCCTGTGCCTGGAGCACTCCACCCGCGTGCTGGAGCCCAGCCACTTCCCCCGCCTGGTGGCCAGGATGGCCCAGCTGGTCAAGGAGGCCGTCTGGGTAACGAGAGGGGTGTGGGACGGGGGATCGGGGCTGGGGATCAGCAGGGGCGGACTAGCCACTGGGCCAATTGGGGGGCCCCGGAAAAATGGGTGCCCCGACCCGCTCTGCCCACCCACCCAGCGCTCCTACTAGGGGTGTGGGGGCTTGGAGTGCCGGGTGGGAGACCCCATGTCCCCAGCAGCAGCACATGGGGGTGGGGACGGACGGCAGGTAGAAGGGGTGGGGGAGGGGCCCCACTTGGTCTGGCCCAGGGACCCACAAAACCCCAATCCTCCCCTGGGGGTCAGGGACCCCTCCCAGAGAGGGGGAAAGGCTGAGGGGAGAATGGCTGGGGGCAGGGTCCCCTGTGTATCCCAGGTGGGGGCAGAGCTGGGGGTGGGGGCCCCAAGTGTATCGGGGGGCAGGGATGGGGGACTGTGACAGCAGCCCCAAGGCCCGTTCCAGATCAGCTCTTTCTTCCCTGCCAGGAGAAGATCAAGGAAGTCGGGGACCGGCAGCCGGAAAAGTGAGTGAGACCCCTGGACCCCGGTCACACCCCACCCTGGGCGTGGGAGCTCCCTGTCTCGTCCCTCTCTGTGGCAGCAGGCAGGGTAGGGGGTGCTCTGTCCTCAGACTCCAGCCCCACACCAGAGGGGTTCTATCTTAGTGCCGGGCGAGGGGACCCCAGATACGCAGCCCCCACACCCACCGAAGAGGGGCCACGTCCCAACGCCAGGCGAGGGGTCCCCGTATACCCAGCCCCCGCCCCACCCGAGGGGCCACATCCCAGCATTGAACAAGGGGTCCCCATATACCCAGCCCCTGCGCCCCACCCCAGAGGGGCAGTTAACCCCTTCACAGCTGAGTATGTCTCAGTGGAAGCTGCTAAGAACTGGCCGGGGTCCCAAAGGGCCTGGGGAGGGGGCAAGGTGTCCCAGCAGCTCCGATGATCCTCCAGTCGCTCCTCCCACCCCTCTCTCCCTCCCAGCCAGCAGGACAAGGGCCAGGTGGGGGCGCTCAGCATCGAAGAGGTGGCGGCCGACTTGCGCCCCCTGATGCTCTGGATGGCCAACGCCATGGAGCTGCTCAACCTGGTCCAGAAGAAAGTGCTGGACTTGGAGAAAGAACTCGACCTGGAGGGTGAGCAGGACGCCTGGGTTCTCTCCCCAGCTCTGGAAGGGGAGTGGGGGCTAGTAGTTAAAGCGGGGGGTCTGGGAGCCAGGATGCCTGGGTCCTCTCCCTGGCTCTGGGAGGGGAGTGGGGGCTAGTGGTTAGAGCAGGGGGGGCTGGGAGCCAGGACGCCTGGATTCTCTCCCCTGTAGGGGCTGGTGGGGTGAATCCCACAGGGATGGGATGAGCTTGGCAGCGAGCGCAGCTCACAGAGCCCCACAGCCGGCCCCCTTTCTCCTCTCCAGGAAGTTCCCATGATGCTTTGCTGTCCAGCGACCTGGAGACCTGCGACGAGGCCATGGCGGTGCTGGACGAGGTCATCATGTCCACATTCCAGCAGTCGGTGTATTACCTGACCAAGGTGAGTTCAGCCCCCCTGCAGCCCAGCGCCCCCTAGTGCTGCCCATGGGCATCGGGGCCAGTCCTGCCTGCCTGGGGAGAGCGCCCCCTGCTGAATCCCCCGCTCCCTGCAGCCCAGCGCTCCCTAGTGCTGCCCTATGGCATTGGGGCCCGTCCTGCCTGCCCGGGGAGAGCGCCCCCTGCTGAATCCCCCGCTCCCGGCAGCCCAGCGCCCCCTAGTGCTGCCCTATGGCATTGGGGCCCGTCCTGCCTGCCCGGGGAGAGCGCCCCCTGCTGAATCCCCCGCTCCCGGCAGCCCAGCGCTCCCTAGTGCTGCCCTATGGCATTGGGGCCCGTCCTGCCTGCCCGGGGAGAGCGCCCCCTGCTGAATCCCCCGCTCCCTGCAGCCCAGCGCCCCCTAGTGCTGCCCTATGGCATTGGGGCCAGTCCTGCCTGCCCGGGGAGAGCGCCCCCTGCTGAGCCCCCCCCCCTGCAGCCCAGCGCCCCCTAAAGCCCTGCTGGCTTATTGCGCCCATGCCTGGTGTTTAACCCTTTCCTTTCTGGGCAGACGCTGTACTCAGCCCTGCCCGCCCTGCTGGACAGTAACCCCTTCACTGCCACGGCGGACCTGTCCCATGCCCAGGAGCTGAGCACCATGCCCGAGGGCATCCGTGGCACCCTGGCCATCTACCAGGCCACGCTGGAGCTGACCCGGGAGTGTGAGCTACACCCCGACCTGGTATCCCAGACCTTCGGCTACCTCTTCTTCTTCTCCAATGCCTCCCTCTTCAACACTCTCATGGAGAGAGGTGAGTGGCTGGGTTCTCTCCTGCTCTGTGGGGGGGGGGAGTGGGGTCTAGTGGTTAGAGCAGGGGAGCTGGGAGCCAGGACTCCTGGGTTCTCTCCCCGGCTCTGACAGAGGCTCCGTTCTCCTGAGCCAGACTCAGTGAATCACAGGCAGCCCAAAATCCCAGCTGCCCTCCCCCTGTTTCCTCCCATTGTCCCATCCCGGGAGCAGCAGGAAGGCAGCTCCTTCCTGCCCATGGGCCCCGGGCGGGCGGGGGCAGGGCAGGAAATGGGTCCTCCCCACCCCCACCGTGCCAGGAACCAAGGCAGGAGGGGAGGGGGCTCAGTCAGTGGGGGGCCAGGAACCACTGTGGGCTTGGGAACGGTTGATCGGGAGAGGGGCATTGGGGGGGTTGCTGGGGCTACCCTAAATCCTGACTCTGGGGCAGGGCTCCCAGCTGTGTGTCTTCCCCCCTTCCCCCAGTCTCAGCCCCTGGCTCCCTGCCCCCCACCTCTCCTCCCCCACCCCCGACCATCACACCCCCCACACATCACAGTCTGCTTCACCCCTGCCCCATCGTACTGCTCATGTCTCATGGTGGGTGAGTGGTCAGGATATGAGGAGGGGCGGGGGTGGATGGATGGATGGGGGGTTGGGAAGGTGGATGGATGGGAGGAAAGGCGGGGGGTGGCCAGGAGGGGAGGTGGGGGGATGGATGAGAGAGAAGGTTGGGGGGACGGCTGGGGGAAGGTGGGGGGACGGCTGGGGAGGAAGGGAGGGGGGTAGCTGGAAGGGAAGGTTGGGGGGACGGATGGGAGGGAAGGGGGACACGCCCGGGAGGGGAAGCGGGGGGACGGATGAGAGGGAAGGCGGGGGGGATGGCTGGGAGGAAAGGGGACAGGGATGGCAGGGAGGGGAGGTGGGGGGATGGACGGGAGGGAAGGTCGGGGGGATGGCCGGGGCGGAAAGCGGTGGGGGATGGGTGGGAGGGAAGGTGGGGGGACGCTCTGTAGGGGAGGCGAGGGACTGATGGGAGGGAAGATCGGGGGGATGGCCAGGGGGGGAGGCGGGGGATGGATGGGAGGGAAGGTCAGGGGGATGGATGGGGGGGAAGGCGGAAAGACGCCTGGAAGGGGAGGCGGGGGATAGATGGGTCAGGGGGATGGATGGGCGGGAAGGCGGGGGGACGCCCGGAAGGGGAGGCGAGGGGATGGATGGGAGGGAAGGTCAGGTGGATGGCCGGGGGGGGAAGGCGGGAGGATGGCCGGGGAGGAAAGTGGGGGGATGGATGGGAGGGAAGGTCGGGGGGGCGGATGGGAGAGGAGGCGGGGGGATGGCCGTGGGGAAAGGGGGGGGATGGATGGGAGGGAAGGTTGGGTGGATGGCCCGGGGGGAGGCGGGGGATGGATGGGAGGGAAGGTCAGGGGGATGGATGGGGGGGAAGGCGGGGGGACGCCTGGAAGGGGAGGCGAGGGGATGGATGGGAGGGAAGGTCAGGTGGATGGCCGGTGGAGAAGGCGGGAGGATGGCTGGGGAGGAAGGTGGGGGGACGATGGGAGGGAAGGTCGGGGGGATGCCTGGGAGGGGGGGCGGATGGGAGGGAAGGTCGGAGGGATGGCTGGGGGGGAAGGCGGGAGGACGGATGGGAGAGGAGGCGGGGGGTTGGCCGGGGGAAAAGGGCAGGGGGATGGATGGGAGGGAAGGTTGGGTGGATGGCCCGGGGGGAGGCGGGGGATGGATGGGAGGGAAGGTCAGGGGGATAGATGGGAGAGAAGGCCGGGGGGGCGGATCGGAGGGAAGGTCAGAGAGATGGCTGGGGGGGAAGGCGGGAGGACGGATGGGAGAGGAGGCGGGGGGATGGCCGGGGGGAAAGGAGGGGGGACGGATGGGAGGGGAGGGGGGGCGGATGGGAGGGAAGGTCGGAGGGATGGCTGGGGGGGAAGGCGGGAGGACGGATGGGAGAGGAGGCGGGGGGATGGCCGGGGGGAAAGGAGGGGGGACGGATGGGAGGGGAGGGGGGGGCGGATGGGAGGGAAGGTCGGAGGGATGGCTGGGGGGGAAGGCGGGAGGACGGATGGGAGAGGAGGCGGGGGGATGGCCAGGGGGAGAAGGGGGGGTGGATGGGAGGGGAGGCGGGGGGGGCGGATGGGAGGGAAGGTCGGAGGGATGGCTGCGGGGGAAGGTGGGAGGACGGATGGGAGAGGAGGCGGGGGGATGGCCGGGGGGAAAGGGGGTGGGACGGATGGGAGGGAAGGTCGGGGGGACGCCCGGGAGTTAGGATGGATGGACAGGTGGGTTGGGTGGGTGGCTGGATCCTGCCCCAGAGCGGGGCCGAGGCCCAGCTGCCCTGGGGTCTCATCCAGCCCCACCCTGCTGTGACTGTGGGTCTCCTGCTTCCGTCGCCAGGCACCGGGGGGCCCTTCTACCAGTGGGCAAAGGCCGTGCAGATCCGCACCAACCTGGACCTGGTGCTGGACTGGCTGCAGGGCGTGGGGCTGGGCGACATCGCCGCCGAATTCTTCCGCAAGCTCTCCACCACCGCCAACCTGCTCTGCATCCCCAAGACCAGCCTGGTCAAGGTGAGGGGCAGCCTGCAGGGGGCGCCGCGGCCACAGCGCCAGTGGGGAATGGGGCACCAGCTCCCATCCGGCCCCAGGGCGGGGACTGGCTGGCTCGGAGGGCGGGGGGGGGCAGGGAATGTTCCCCTCTAGGGGGCGCCAGCCCCCATCCTCCTGCAGCTCCCAGGGATCTCACCGTCTCTCTGCCCCCCCCAGGCTACCTGGTCCCGGCTGCGCAGCGACTACCCGGCCCTGACGCCCGCCCAGCTCCACCATGTGCTGAGCAACTACCACCTGGGGCTGGGCCGCCCGTACCCCGAGGGCTGGAGCCCCCCGCCGGAGGAGAGGGAGGAGATGGTGAACAGTGAGTGCCGGTGCCCCTCACTCCCGACCTGCAGCCCCCGCCAGCCCAGCCCTGCCCCCCCGGCTGTGCCAGCGCCCCTCACTCCCGACCCACAGCCCCCGCCAGCCCAGCCCTCCCCCCCGGCTCTGCCAGCGCCCCTCACTCCCGACCCGCAGCCCCCGCCAGCCCAGCCCTGCCCCCCCGGCTGTGCCAGCGCCCCTCACTCCCGACCCGCAGCCCCCGCCAGCCCAGCCCTGCCCCCCAGCTCTGCCAACCCCCCTCACTCCCGACCCGCAGCCCTCACCAGCCCAGCTCAGCCCCCCAGCTCTGCCAGTGCCCCTCACTTCCCGACCCGCAGCCTCCGCCCACTCTCACCCCTCTCCCCTCCCCCAGGCGAGATCTTCGAGAGTTTCTCTGACCACCCGCCCCTGCTCCTGCCCAGCGAGGGGTTCCTGCTCTGCCCCGCAGCCCCGGTGACGGACGACTCCCTCCACCGCCAGCTGTGCCGCCTGCGCCGCTTCCTCTGGGACCTGGAGCAGGCCTCGCTGCCAGCCAACCAGCGGGCGGCCCACGGGCTGGAGGGTGGCCAGTGAGCGCATCTGCCGACGCCCGACCCAGCGTGGGGGGGGGGTCAGACATCATAGGGCCTGGACAGTGGGGGCGATCCCCAATAGTCCCCAAAGTGTCTCCCCTGTGGGAGAGCGGGGACCCCGATGGGGTTCCCCTAGCGCTGGGCTTGGAACGAACTGCCTATTCCACTGTGTGTACCAATAAATCGCGTCTCTGTGTCAGCGCCTGTCTCTGCCAGCGGGGGGCGCTGGGAGCATCTCTCTGCAGGGGTGTCTGAGTGTGTGGGACAGAGACCAATGCTGCCCCTGCTGGGGTGTTTGTGGTGGGGGCTGGGAGCCAGGACTCCTGGGTTCTCTCCCTGGCTCTGGGAGGGGAGTGGGGCCTAGTGGTTAGAGCGGAGCTGGCCCAGCTGGGTCTATATTTATCAATGGCGTCAGTCCCGGGCGTGATTTAATCCTGGAAACTTTAGCTGGGGAAAGACGCATGAGCTCATCTCGCCCGGCTGCAGGCCACCCCACCCCCCAGCACCCAGCCCTGCCCCTGAACCGCCCATCAGGCACCCAGAGAGGGGGATCAGCCCCCCCCAGAACCCCAGAGTCCTGGCTCCCAGCCCCCCTGCTCTACACCCTAGACACCATGCCCCCTCGCCAGAGCTGGAGATGGAACCCAGGAGTCCTGGCTGCCTCCCGCCCCCACCCCCCACTCCAGTAGGGAGCAGAGCCCATCTCACCCCCACCCATTTTTTCCATCTGGTTTAGCGTCAGCACGGGCTGGAGCCTGGGTTGGGGGGAACATCGGGGTACAGGGCCAGGCAGAGGTGGGGCCCGGGAGTGGGGCAGGAGGGACCATGGCTGGGGGCAGGGTGGGCATCAGGCCGGTTTTAAATACCCGCAGCTGAAACTGATCCGCAGCGTCAGTGAAATCCAGCTCGGCCCAGACAGCCAGAGACAGGTGCCACCTGTCGCGGGATCCCCCAGCGCCCCACTGCAGCCACCAGCAAAGGGCAAAGGGCACCCGGCGCGCCGGGCCCTGGCTCGCCCTGGACCCCACAACTGCCCTCCGCACGGCCCCACAGCGCAGCCCCGGCTCCCAACACGTGTGTCCAGGCCACACCTAGTGCGAGGGGGCCCCGATCTCGGCGACTCTGTGTCTGGGCAGCGCCCGGCCCGCCGGGGCCCCGATCTCGGCGACTCTGTGTCTGGGCAGCGCCCGGCCCGACAGGCCCCGATCTCGGCGACTCTGTGTCTGGGCAGCACCCAGCCCGCCAGGGCCCCGATCTCGGCGACTCTGTGTCTGGGCAGCGCCCGGCCCGCCGGGGCCCCGATCTCGGTAACTGTGTCTGGGCAGCGCCCGGCCCGCCGGGGCCCCGATCTCGGTAACTGTGTCTGGGCAGCGCCCGGCCCGCCGGGGCCCCGATCTCGGTAACTGTGTCTGGGCAGCGCCCAGCCCGCCGGGGCCCCGATCTCGGCGACTCTGTGTCTGGGCAGCGCCCGGCCCGCCGGGGCCCCGATCTCGGTAACTGTGTCTGGGCAGCGCCCAGCCCGCCGGGGCCCCGATCTCGGTAACTGTGTCTGGGCAGCGCCCAGCCCGCCGGGGCCCCGATCTCGGCGACTCTGTGTGTGGGCAGCGCCCGGCCCGCCGGGGCCCCGATCTCGGCGACTCCGGGTCTGTGTTTTGGGTGAGGAGTTCAGGTGCTGAGCCAGGAATAGGACCCAGGAGTCCTGAGTGAAGGTGCAACAATCACATCCCCCTCTAGTGGCCAAACGGGAGGGGGCTGGGGACTAATGGTTAGAGCGGGGGGGGGGGAGGAGCCAGGACTCCTGGGTTCTCCCGGCTCTGGGAGGGGGCTGGGGACTAATGGTTAGAGCGGGGGGGGGGGAGGAGCCAGGACTCCTGGGTTCTCCCGGCTCTGGGAGGGGGCTGGGGACTAATGGTTAGAGCGGGGGGGGGAGGAGCCAGGACTCCTGGGTTCTCCCGGCTCTGGGAGGGGGCTGGGGACTAATGGTTAGAGCGGGGGGGGCGGACCCAGGACTCCTGGGTTCTCCCGGCTCTGGGAGGGGGCTGGGGTCTAGGGCCAGCCCAGGGGGCGGGTCCCTGCTGAGCCAGCAGCGCGTTCCTGCCCGCGAGTGGCGGTGTCGGGTGACCGGCAGGTGGGGCCTTTTCACACGTGGGGGGGGGGGGGGGGGGGGAGGTGGCAGCTGCCGCCCCCCCCCCCCTTTATGGGGGCAGCTGTGACATCACCGGCCCAAGGTCCCCCCGCCCCCCAGCCTGCAGAGCCCGCCCGTGGCCGGCCCCAGCACCCCCCACGCAGCCGGGCCGGGACCCGCGGGGAGAGACCGACCGAGCCGGGCCGGACAGCGACCGGGACAGTCACCGCGCGGCGCTGGTGGGTGGGACCCCGATCCCCCAACCGGCAACCCGCCCCCTGGGGCTCCCGACCCCCCCAACCTGCCACCTGGGGTCCCCGATCCCCGAACCCGCCCACTGGGGCTCCCGACCCCCCAACTCTCCCACTGGGGTCCCCGATCCCCCAACCCGCCCACTGGCCCCCATAATCCCCCCAACTCTCCCACTGGGGTCCCCGATCCCCCAACCCGCCCACTGGCCCCCATAATCTCCCCAACTCTCCCACTGGGGCCCCCGATCCCCCAACCTGCCCCCCAGTCTCTCCAACCCACCCCCTGGAACCCCCAATCCCCCCAACCCGCCCCCTGAAACCCCAGATACCCCCAACCCACCTCCTGGGCCCCCCAACCTGCTCTCTGGGTCCCCATGATGGACTCAGCCCACCCCCTGGGGCCCCAGATCCCCCCAAACCACCCCTGGGGCCCCAGATCTCCCAACTTCCCCCCTGGAGCTCCTGAGCCCCCCAACCCACCCCCTGGAGCCTCCAACCTGCCCCCTTGAGACCCGATTCCCCCAGCCTGCCTCCCGGGGCTCCTGATACCAGCAATCCCCCCACCCTGCTCTCTGGGGCCCCCGATTCTACCAACCCACCCTCTGGGGCCCCAGATTCCCCAGCCTGCCCCCTGGAGCCTCCGACCTGACCCCTGGAGCCCCCAACCCACCCCCTGGGGCCCTGCTATCCCCCCACCTGCTCTCTGGGCCCCTGTGATCACCCAACCACCCCACCCCCTGGGGGCCCCATCCTGCTTCCTGAAGCCCCCAATCCCCAAACTTGTCCCATGGGGCCCCCATTCCCCCAAACCTGCCCACCGGAGCCCCCCAATTCCCAAATTGCCCCCCAACCTGCCCCCTGGAGCCCCCCAATCCCCACTATCCACCCCCTGGAGTTCCCCAATCCCCCAAATTGCCCCCCTGGAGCCCCCGATCCCCCAACCTGCCCCCTGGGGCCTCCAACCCACTGCTTGGCCCCTAGATCCCCCAAACCTGACCCCATCCCTCTCCCCAATCCTGACCCCCCAGTTGATCTCCCTTCACCCACTCCTGCCCCAGCCATCCCAATCTGCCCCTCAAGACATCCCTGCCCAGAAATCTGTCCCAATCCCTTTTCCCCCAAATCTGATCTCCCAAATCTCACCCCCTATAGCCCCCCTGAAATCTGCCCCCTAGATCCTCATGTCCCAGAATGTGCCCCACCAGATCCCCCCAAATCCTGCTCTCTGACTCCCTGCCCCATCCCCCCGAATCTGTCCCCCAGATAGGCCTCCCTCTAAACTGTCCCATCCTGCCCCCCAAGCTCCCGAAATCGGCCCCCGGATCCCCCCATCCCTTTGTTCTGCTCCCCCTCCAAACAGAGCCCCCTAGATCTGCTCTTCCCCGACCCCCAGCAAGGAACCAGGGTGTGTGTGTCTAGAATTAAAATGACCCCCTATACAGGGAATAATCTCTGTCCCAACAGGATTAGGGTGGGGGGGCTGGGAGCCAGGACACCTGGGTTCTATCCCAGCTCAGGGAGGGGAGTGGGGGGGCTGGGAGCCACTGAGTGGAAGTTTTTGAGAGTTCCCTGCCCCCCATTATCCAGCCCTGGGGCATTGCCATCCCCCTCAACTTATGGGGGCCCCTCTTTCAGGGGAGGAGTTGTTCAGGCACAAGCTCCGTCTGTGACCCCCCGTTCTCCTTCGGTCTCTCTTCCCTGCTGGATTGTTTTGGGGTCCCCCCAGCCCAGGGCAGCTGGCCAGGTGCCCCCCCTTCACGCTCGACACCCCCAGCCCTGACCATGACCCTGTTGGCCTCCGAGCGCTCCATGCTGATCCGGAGCAAGTTCCGATCCGGTGAGTGGGGCTGGAAAACGGGGCCCCCAGCACAGGGGCTCGAGGGGCGGACGGTAAAGCGGGGGGCTGGGATCCAGGACTCCTGGGTTCTATCCCAGCTCGGGGAGGGGAGTGGGGTCTGGTGGTTAGAGGAGGGGGGCTGAGAGCCAGGACTCCTGGGTTCTATCCCAGCTCGGGGAGGGGAGTGGGGTCTGGTGGTTAGAGCGGGGGGGGCTGAGAGCCAGGACTCCTGGGTTCTATCCCAGCTCGGGGAGGGTCTGGTGGTTAGAACAGGGGGGCGCTGAGAGCCAGGACTCCTGGGTTCTATCCCAGCTCGGGGAGGGGAGTGGGGTCTGGTGGTTAGAGCAGGGGTGCTGAGAGCCAGGACTCCTGGGTTCTATCCCAGCTCGGGGAGGGGAGTGGGGGCTGGTGGTTAGAGCAGGGGGTCTCGGCGCCAGGGACCCAGGCGTCCCAGACAGCAGGTCCCCTGTCCTGCATGTCTGGGTCTCCAAGGCCTCATTCTGGCCTACCTGAGGTCCCGCCTATGCCTGGGTCCCAGAGCTGAAGGGATTCCCCAGCTAGGGGGACAGGGGTGTCTGTGAGCAAAACAACCCTGCCCCCTCCTGGCCAGGGCAAAGCCCAGGCCCTGGTTTAGCCACAAAGGGTGGGGGAGGACAGGGAGTGAATGGCACCAATGGGGAAAGGGGGCAACTGGGGTCTGGAGCTCTGCGCTGCAGCCCCCTCTGCCTACTCTGCCGGGAGATATTAGCCAGCCCTGCAGGGGTTAACGAATCGGGATGTCCCGTGCCCCCTGCCCCCTCCCCCGCCTGGAAAAGAGCTGCTTCTTCACTTCCTGTCCTAAATCTCCTCTTGGCTGCCAGCTGCAGCCACCCCAGAGCCAGCCGCAGCCCACAGGATCAGACCTAGAGTCTGCAGTTTAGTGCCCCCTGCCCCGCTCCTTGCAGCCCGGCACCCCCCGCTGAGCCCCCGCCCTGCCCCCTGCAGCCCAGCGCCCCCGCCGAGCCCCCACCCCGCTCCCTGCAGCCCAGCGCCCCCTGCCGAGCCCCCCGCCCTGCTCCCTGCAGCCCGGCACTCCCCGCCGAGCCCCCCGCCCCGCCCCCTGCAGCCCAGCGCCCCCTGCCGAGCCCCCCGCCCCGCCCCCTGCAGCCCAGCGCCCCCTGCCGAGCCCCCCGCCCCGCTCCCTGCAGCCCAGCGCCCCGTGCCGAGCCCCCCGCCCCGCCCCCTGCAGCCCAGCGCCCCTTGCCGAGCCCCCCCTCCCTGCAGCCCAGCGCCCCTTGCTGAGCCCCCCCCACTCCCTGCAGCCCAGCGCCCCCTGACGAGCCCCGCCCCCCTCCCCGCAGCCCAGCATCCCCTGACGAGCCCCCCGCCCCGCTCCCTGCAGCCCAGCGCCCCCTGCCGAGCCCCCCGCCCCCCTCCCTGCAGTCCAGCACCCCCCTGCTGAGACCCCCACCCCACCCTCTGCAGCCCAGCACCCCCTGCTGGGCTCCTGGGGGTACTCCATTGGTGGGGGGTTATATGGGGTGGGGAGAGGGTGGTTCTGTGGGGGGCAGGGGGGTCTCATGTTACCAGCTCCCGAAATAGCTCTCACTCCCCTCACCCCAGCTGCCACCCGCCAGACACCTGCTGGGGGGGGAAGGGACAAGAATAGACGGGCGCACCATACCCCTCCCCCTCCTCTGCCTGCTCCCCTCCTGTGCCCCTCCCTGGCCCCTCCTCTCCACCCCATCCTCTGCTCCCCCCACCCCATGCGCCCCAATCCCATGCCCCTCCCCCCACCCCCATTTCCCCCCATCCATCCCGGCTGGGAACTGAGAGGCAGCGGGGACTGGCGGGAGGTTGTGTGCAGAGCTCGGGGGGGGGAACCCCTGGGACGTGGGCAGAGGGGCTGGTGGTCTCACCCCCCCTGACTGTGCCCTTCCTCCCCCAGTGCTGCAGCTGAGGATGCAGCATCGCAGATCCCAGGAGCAGCATCTCGTGACACGTGAGTGGGACCAAGGAGGAGGGACTGGGGGGGGGGGGGCAAGAAGGGCTGTTAAGGAATGGGTCTATGGGGAAGGGACTGGGTGGGAGGTATGGGGCCCTGGGGGAGCAGGGAGGTGGTGAGTCACCAACCACAGCGTATCTGGGCTGGAGCCCCAACTCACAGCCCTCCTTGGCTTCCTGGGACCCCTCTCCTGCTGACAGTGGGGGGCGCTAACCTTCCCATCTCTCCCTCCAGCTCTGACCAAGCCCCCCGCAACCTACCTGGAGGTGAACGGGACCCCAGAGCAGAGCCGGGTGAGCAACTGGGATGGCCTGGGGGCAGGGGAAGCTTGTGTGGCTATGTTGCTGTTGCAAGACAGGCTGGGTAATGGAATATGCAAATGATCCCCACCCACTGGAGGGGGCTTAGAGTGCTGGAGACGCATTCAGGTGGATGGGAGTCAAACTCCCCATTGGGCAGAGGGGGAAACTGAGCCACAGGGAGGGGAAGGGACTCGCAGCGGAGAGAACCCAGGAGTCCTGGTTCCAATACCCCCACACGCTCTAACCACTAGGCCCCATTCCCCTCCCAGAGCCAGGATAGAACCCAGGTGTCCTGGTTCCCAGCCCCCCCCCCTCCCCACTAGACTCCACAATGCTCCCAGAGCTAGAGAGAGAACCCCAAAGCCCTAACTCCCAGCCCCCGCTGCTCTAACCACTAGACCCCACTCCAACCCAGCAATCAGCGCTCCTGCCTTGCTCCCGCCCAGCACCCCAATACCCCCCCTTTGCTGCTCCAGGCTGTTCTGACCCCCACTCCCACCCCTTACAGGCTGACGAGACCCTGAAAGTGAAGGTCCAGACGAGAACCCACAAAGTGGGAGCTGCCAAGGGCCAGTTCACAGAAGGTAGGTGCCGCCCGGACACCTGGGTCCCCAATCCCATGCTCCGGCTCATCTGGGGTCGTCCCCCCCCACCAGGACACCTGGGTCCCCAGTCCTTTGCCCCAGCCCATCTATGGCTCACCTGCCTGGCCGCCTGGGTCCCATAACTGGCACAAACAGATCAGTGCATGGTACTTGGGCTCCCCCCCATGGCCTGCGCCCCCCCATTCACTCTGTGTCCCCCCCGGCAGAGTCTGGGGGGGACCCCACAGAGCGGAAGGAGAAGAAGACGCGTCTGGCTGAGGATCTGAAGGAGAAACTCCTGCAACGGCCGGGGCCACTGGAACTCGTGACGAAAAACATCCTTTCCCTGGACGCCAGCCTCAAAGATGCTGTGAAAGGTACAGCAGGTGCCAGGACTCCTGGGTTCTCCCCGACTCTGGGAGGGGAGTGGGGGCTAGTGGTGAGAGCAGGGGGGGGCTGGGAGCCAGGACTCCTGGGTTCTCCCCTTGGCTCGGGGAGGGGAGTGGGGGCTAGTGGTGAGAGCAGTGGGGCTGGGAGCCAGGACTCCTGGGTTCTCCCCTTGGCTCGGGGAGGGGAGTGGGGGCTAGTGGTTAGAGCAGTGGGGCTGGGAGCCAGGACTCCTGGGTTCTCTCCCTGGGTCTACGGCTAAATGAGTGGCTGAAGGTGGACGCGTTCTGGGAATAGGGGGCGCCGGCTCCCATCCGGTGCCAGGGCGGGGACCTGCTGGCTCAGGGGGGGCAGGTGAGATTTTCAAAACTGGTCTAATTCCCCTCCCCCCGCCCCCCCAGCTGATCCAGCCCCTGCTGCCCCTGGGACCTTCCTATTAGAGGAGGATCTCAGCAGTTCTTCATCGTCATCATCGTCCTCCTCTACTTCCCCGCGCTTCACCCACTGCCTGGGGGCCCCCCCCGGCAACCCATCCCCCCCCTCGGCGTCAGGGGCTGCTGTCCAGGTGAGATACATGGCGGAGCCCAGAGCTGGGGACAGGAGGGGGCTGTGGGTCGAGAGTGAGGGGCACCGGGAGAGCTGGGGGGTGCCCTGGGTCTCTGCTGCCATCTGGTGTCTGGCTTTTCAAACTGCGGAGGGGGGGGCTGGGAGCCAGGACTCCTGGGTTCTATCCCCGGCTCTGGAAGGGGAGTGGGGTCCAGTGGTTAGAGTTGGGGGGGGCGGAGGGGGGCTGGGAGCCAGGACTCCTGGGTTCTATCCCTGCTGTGTGACTCCTTGGCTTTCTGGGCCCCTCTCCCTGCAGCCAGAGCTGCTGTCGATCCTGGAGTCCCAGCCTCCCTCAGCGCTTGCCCCGGACCCCGAATCCCAACCTCCTGGGGGCGGTCCCCCGGCTAAGCCCCCGGCCTTGCTGCCCAAGGTAGGTGCCAAGCTGGGGCCGGGGGTGGGGGGCTGTGGGACGAGGGGGGCGGATCCCCAGCAGGAACTGAGAGGGGAATGTGGGGGTGCTGGAGTTGGGGTGTCCCAGCAGGGGGGGTGTTGGGGTGTCCCAGCGAGGGGATGGGAAAGTGGTGCCAGCATTGAGATGCCCCAGCCAGGGAGTGGGGGGGACAGAATTGGGGTGTCCTGGTGGGGGGGGTGAGGTTGGAGTTGGGATAGGGAGGGGGCCCCACTCGGCAGGTCCCAGCCAGGTTTTCCCCCTTCCCCAGGGCCCCCCACGCCCCAAGAAGGCGAAGGATCCCAAGCCCAAGGTGAGGAAGCTGAAGTACCATCAGTACGTGCCCCCTGCGGCCCGGCCCCCCCGGGCCCCGGCCCCCCTGGACGCCGCCTACGCCCGCCTGCTCCAGCAGCAGCAGCTCTTCCTCCAGCTCCAGATCCTGCAGCAGCAGCAGCCGCCGGCCCCCCCGGGGTCCCCCGCAGCGCTGTGTGTGCCGGCCCTGCACCCCCTGAGCGCCAGGTACCCTCCTGCACCCCCTGAGCGCCAGGTACCCCCCTGCACCCCCTGAGCACCAGCTACCCCCCATCTCCCCCTGAGTGCCAGGTACCCCCCTGCACCGCCCTGCACCCCCTGAGCGCCAGGTACCCCCCCTGCACCCCCTGAGTCCCAGGTACCCCCCTGCACCGCCCTGCACCCCCTGAGCGCCAGGTACCCCCCCTGCACCCCCTGAGTGCCAGGTACCCTCCTGCACCCCCTGAGTGCCAGGTACCCCCCCTGCACCCCCTGAGCACCAGCTACCCCCCATCTCCCCCTGAGTGCCAGGTACCCCCCTGCACCGCCCTGCACCCCCTGAGTGCCAGGTACCCCCCCTGCACCCCCTGAGTGCCAGGTACCCCCCCTGCACTCCCCTGCACCCCCTGAGTGCCAGGTACCCCCCCTGCACTCCCTGAGCGCCAGGTACCCCCCTGCACCGCCCTGCACCTCCTGAGTGCCAGGTACCCCCCCTGCACCCCCTGAGCGCCAGGTACCCCCCCTGCACTCCCCTGCACCCCCTGAGCGCCAGGTACCCCCCCTGCACTCCCTGAGCGCCAGGTACCCCCCTGCACTGCCCTGCACCCCCTGCGCACCAGCTACCCCCCTGTACTCCCTGATCACCAGGTAACCCCCTGCACCCCTCTGCACCCCCTGCGCACCAGCTACCCCCCTGTACCTCCCAACTCCCCCTGAATGCCAGGTAACCCCAACTTCATCTGCACCCCCTGAGTGCCAGGTACCCCCAACCCCTGAACCCCCTCAGTGCCAGGTACCCCCCAACCCCCCTGAACCGGGGTACCCCCTGCACCCCTGATCACCAGGTACCCCCAAGTCCCACTGCACCCCCCGAGTGCCAGGTACCCCCACAACCCCCCACTGAACCCTCTCAATCCCCCCTCACTGAATCTGCCCCCCTCTAACTCCTCCTCTCTCTCTGTTCCTCCCCCCCAGTATTTCCCCAGATCCAGTGATCAGCTTCGCGGCCCCCGCAATTACCCTGGCAGTCCCCCCCACGCCTCCCACCCCTCCTGTGCCCCCCAAGCCTGAGCTGCTGCCCGCCAACCTGGATGACCTGACAGTGAGTGTGTCTGTGAGGGGGGGGGAAATCTGGGGGGGACCCTGTTCCCCCCTGGAGGCAGGAACTGGCGGGGGGCTGCCAGGGTGGAGGAGGAGGAAATGGGGAGTGGGGATTTGGGGGTTGTGAGGGAATGATGGAGGGTCATGGGCGTGGGGGGGGGTGACGGGGTGGGAGGGGTTTATTGGAGGGGTGGGGATGGGGCTATGAAGAGATGGGGAGGGGTTATTGGAAGGGTGCAGTGGGGCTGTGAAGAAGTGGGGAGGGGTTATTGGAGGGGAGCTGTGAAGAGGTGGGGAGGGGGGTTATTGGAGCGGTGGGGGTAGGGCTGTGAAGAGGGGGGAGGGGTTATTGGAGCGGTGGGAAGGGCTGTGAGGGGGTTATTGGAGCGGTGGGGGTGGGGCTGTGAAGGGCTGTGAGGGGGTTATTGGAGCGGTGGGGGTGGGGCTGTGAAGAGGCGGGAGGGGTTATTGGAGCGGTGGGAAGGGCTGTGAGGGGGTTATTGGAGCGGTGGGGGTGGGGCTGTGAAGAGGGGGGAGGGGTTATTGGAGCGGTGGGAAGGGCTGTGAGGGGGTTATTGGAGCGGTGGGGGTGGGTCTGTGAAGAGGGGGGAGGGGTTATTGGAGCGGTGGGGGTGGGGCTGTGAAGGGGTGGGAGGGGGTTATTGTAGCGGTGGGGCTGTGAAGGGCTGTGAGGGGGTTATTGTAGCAGTGGGGGTGGGCCTGTGAAGGGCTGTGAGGGGGTTATTGGAGCGGTGGGGGTGGGGCTGTGAAGAGGGGGGAGGGGTTATTGGAGCGGTGGGGGTGGGACTGTGAAGGGGTGGGAGGGGGTTATTGGAGCGGTGGGGGTGGGGCTGTGAAGAGGCGGGAGGGTTTATTGGAGCGGTGGGAAGGGCTGTGAGGGGGTTATTGGAGCGGTGGGGGTGGGGCTGTGAAGAGGGGGGAGGGTTTATTGGAGCGGTGGGGGTGGGGCTGTGAAGGGGTGGGAGGGGGTTATTGGAGCGGTGGGGGTGGGGCTGTGAAGAGGGGGGAGGGTTTATTGGAGCGGTGGGGGTGGGGCTGTGAAGGGGTGGGAGGGGGTTATTGGAGCGGTGGGGGTGGGGCTGTGAAGGGGTGGGAGGGGGTTATTGGAGCAGTGGGGGTGGGGCTGTGAAGGGGCGGGGCAGGGATTATGGGGGTGCGGAGTTTGTGAGGGGCTGGAGGATTGGGGGGTTCCCTTCTCCTCTGTCAAGAAGACATTCTTGGTGGGGAGGGTGGAACAGGGGCATCCGTCTGTCCCGCACTAAGGCCCCCCCGGCCCCTCACTAACCCCCCACCCCCACCCCCCAGGTGTCAGAGCTCCGCCAGCAGCTGCGCCAGCGCGGGCTGCCAGTGTCGGGCACCAAGCCAGCCCTGCTGGAGCGGCTGAAGCCCTTCCAGGTGCGGGGGGCCCCGGGGCCGCCCCCCCCCGCCTTGCCCCCCGCCGACCGGGCGCTGCGGGAGAAGCAGCAGCTCATCGACAGCCTCACCTGGGAGCTGCAGCGGGAGCAGCGGGAGGCCGACGACCTGCGGGAGGAGCTGCAGCTGCACAAGTGCCGGCGCGGCCGCCCGGAGGGGGAGCCCCTGCCCCCCTCACCCCCGGCCAGCCACGGCCCCCAGACCCCCGCCGGGGAGACACCCGAGGGCACAGTGCCCGGGAGACAGGGGTTCCTGGTGAGAGCTGGGGGCGTGGCGTGGGGGCCAGGGGCGGGGCTTGTGTGCTGGGGGCGGGGAGGACCGGCCAAATGGGAGGGGCATGGCAGTGGGTGTGGCCATACCATAATTGGAGTCGGTGGAGCAGTCAGAGAGGGTGGGGCATCCCAGGGGAGAGGCTGAGGGGCGGAGTCATGGCAAGTTGGGAGGGGAGGGGTACTGGGGGGGAGGCGGAGCCATGCCAAGGAGGGAGGGCCATAGGGCCATGTGTGGAGCAGGAGATGAGCTGGGGGAACCTCAAATTTACCCCCATGTCCCTCCCCCCTCCCTCAGGTTTTTTGCCCCCCTTCCTGTGAGCCAATCGGGGAGGACCTAGAACTGCCCCTGCAGATCACGGCCAGCCCCACCCCAGGCCCCCGCTCCCTGGAGGAGGAGCTGCAGGAGGCCATCCAGAAAGCCCAGGTATGGGGGGGGGGCGTCCCCATATACCCAGCCCCCGCGCCCCGCCCCAGAGGGGCCGTGTCCTTGTCTCTGCCCTTCACTCCCTTTCTCCCTCCCTGTCCGCAGCTGGTCCCAAGTCAGTCAATCGAAGACATCCTGGAGGAGCCACTGGCGTGTGCAGGTGAGACCCCGGGTACCCCCACTCCCCTCGCCCCCCTGCCCCAGCCTGGTGTATGAGGTGCCATGGTGCAGGGAGTGGGGCAGGGGCTCAGCAGGGTGGGGGGCTCAGCTGGGGACGCTGGGCTGCGGGGAGTGGGGCGGGAGGTGGGGCTGTGAAGGGGTGAGGTAGGGGTCTCAGCAGGGGGTGCTGGGCTGCGGGGAGCAGGGTGGGGGGCTCAGCAGGGGCACTGGGCTGCAGGGAGTGGGGCGGGGGCTCAGCAGGGGGACGCTGGGCTGCGGGGAGCAGGGCAGGAGGTGGGGCTGTGAAGGGGTGGGGTAGGGGGCTCAGCAGGGGGCACTGGGCTGTAGGGAGCGGGTTGGAGGGGGTGCCATTCAGCATCCCATGTCCATCTAACCCCCCCACCCCCTCTCCAGGTGATCTGCTCCCCACGGATGCCCCCTTGCTGCTCCCCACAGAGCCACGCCGGCCCCCCTCGCCTCTCAGCCAGCAGGGGGCGCCCTGCAAGAAGCCCCGTCACACCCCGCCGGCAGCAGCCATCTTGGATTTCCCCGGCCACTATGACTTCCTCACCCCTCCCTCCTCCTCTTCCTCGTCCCCCTCGGACTCCCTGCGTGGGGTCTTCTCCCCGGAGCCCCTGGAGGGGCCCCCGTCGCCCAGCCCCCGGCCCGCCTTCGACCCTGTCGATTGGCTGGAGGCCTTGACAGCTGGCCCAGCTTCGGGGCTGGGGCCCGGCACCCCCGGCAGCAGCAGCATCTTCTCCACTGACTTCTTTGACTCGCCTGAACTGAGCGTCAACCACATGATTGACCTGATGGTGGAGCAGTGGTAGAGGGTGCGGGCCCCCCAGGCCCGGCCACGGGGAGTCCCCCACCGCCACCCCAGAGACGCCAACAAATCACACCAATGCAGGTGCCATTTTGGATGGGTGACGTCAACTCCAGGCGCCATCTTGGATGGGAGGAACCATAGTTTGTAGTGATGCCAAAACTGGGCGCCATCGTGGATGGTGGAACCATTGTTCAGGGTGACATCAACTCCAGGCGCCATCTTGGATGGGTGATGTTAACTCCATCTTGAATGAGTAGAAGCATTATTCTCGGTGACGTCAACTCACGGCACCATCTTGGATGGGTGGAACCCTTGTTTGGCGTGACCTCAATTGCAGGTGCCATCTTGGATATTTGGAACCATTACTCAGGTTGCCATCAACTCCGGGTGCCATCTTGGATAGGTGAAACCATTGTTTGCAGTGATATCAATTCCAGATGCCATCTTGGATGGGTGAAACCATTGTTTGGAGTTGACATCAGCTCGGGATGCCACCATTGATCGGTGAAGCCAACTGGATGCTATGTTGGGTGGATGAAACCATTGCTTGGGGGTGATGCCAACTCCAGACACCATCTTGGATGGGTGTAGCCATTTTACTGGGTGATGTCAACACTGGATGCCATCTTGGATGGATTAAACCATTGCTGTTTTGGTTGTCAGCCCCAAAGGGCATCTTGGAAGGATCAAACTGTTGGTGTTCAGAGTGATACGGCGGGTGGCTGCCATCTTATATAAATCATACCATAAGTGTTCAGGGTCACATCAGCTCTTGAATGGGTTAAGCCATTGTTTGGGGGTGATGCCAGCTTCCACCACCATCTTAAATGGATCAGACCACTGATGTTTGAGTCACGTTAGCTCTAGGTGCCATCTTGGATTGGTCCAGTCATTGGTGCTTGGGGTGATGCCAAGTCCAAATGCCCTCTTTATTTGGGCCGTACCTTTAATTGAACCTAAGTGTTTCATTGGCAGGCGGAAGGCAACTCCACCTGTGGGATGTCATCTTGTTTGGGACATATCACCTTTGACTCCAGTGTCTTATTGACCAGAGGGGAGGATGTGGAAACCATCTTAGTTTGGATTGTGCCATCTCTGTACCTAGCTGGGTTGGGAGAAGCCCACTCTAGATGCCATCTTGGATGGATCATATCATTTGGTTTTTTACCTCATGTTTTACTGGCAGAGGGGGGTGGGGAAATAGCAACTGTACCATTTGCTGAGCCTAGTGTTCTATTGGGGACTGCCTCACTCCCCCCCACACCCAGGCTGCCCCCCAGCTCCTGGCCCCCTCCCTTTTACACCCAGTCCCCCCCCACCCTGCTCATCACTGTGCCCTGCCTGATAATTAAGGGGTGGGGAGTCTCTGACCACTGGTGAGGGGGCAGCTCCCTAAGGGGGCTGAGCTAGTCGGGGAGGGAGGAGCTGACAGCGGCCAAAGGCTACTGAGAAAGGTGGACTAACTGGGTGATAGGGCACTGCTGTGGGGAAGCTCGCAGCCCTTGGAACAGCCCCCTCGGGGCACTGCCATGGGGAAGCTCACAATCCCTTCGAGGCACTGTCGTGGGGAAGCTCACAGCAGTGCAGCTCAACTCCTGTTTGCTCCCCAGAGTGGTGGCAGGGGCCGGGAGAGCTCCCACCATCACTGGGGGGGGGGCAGTGGGGGTTCTGGCCTCCCATGAGCCCTGATCTGCTGTGGGTGAGTAGAAATCCCAACTTATATCCAATCCTCCCCCCCCCCAATTCACCTGGAACTGCATAGCCTTGTTCCAACCCCCAACCCCAGCTCCACAGCTCTGATGGTTCTGCCCACAAAGGTCAGGGAGGCCCCTCCCCCAAGTGCTGGCTGGGGGGGGTCAGTTGAGGGGGGACCCCGGAAGTCAAGCTGCTCCCCCCACACAATAAAGCCCCTTCCCACTGCACCGGCTGACTCTGTGGTTTTTAACTCCGGCTGGGGTGGGGAGTAGCTGAGGGGTGGTCCATGGGAGGGAAACTGAGTCACGCTGAGCTAGGAATAGAACTCAGGTGTCCTGGCTCCCAGCTCCACCCCTCCAACCCAGAGGTGGGGACAGGACCCAGGAGTCCGGGACGACAGTGCATTGGCAATAAAATCCTGTCTATTTAAAAGTACCGGGGGGGGTGGGTTTCAGCTCTCCCCCCCCCCGCCTTGGAGGTGGGAGGAACCAGGGCTGGGGGGGGGTCGGCTCTGGAGTTGGGGGGGCAGGTCACGTCTTCAGCGGCCCCCCCTGGCTGCCACCGTCCTTCTCTGGCACCTCCTGCTGGCGGCGATAGAGCCAGGCGCTGTAAGGGAGGGGGAGGGGAGGGCGGGTTAGGGAAAGGAGATGGGGGAGCTGTCTGGTGGGGGGGACAGAGCCACCACCTGCCCCCCACCCTGGCACAGGCCTTGCCCCCCAGCCTCCCCCAGACACGCAGCCCCGGGCACATGGGGGTCCTGCCCCCCGGGGGGAAGGGTGGGGGGGCCCCGGCGTCCGGACTCACCAGCCCCCAATGAGCAGTAGGACCAGCCCGGCGCTACTCCCGATGATGACCCAGACGGTCCAGTCTCCAGGGCCCCTCGGGGGGGTTGGGCTCCGTGATGGGGAGGGCAGCGTCAGGGGCCCCAGCAGGGGCGGCGCAGGTGGTGGGGTGCTATTCCCCAGCAGGGGAGTCACTGCAAGGGGGAGGGGACAGGTGTTAGAGGGAGGCACGGCTGGGAGCCAGGACCCCTGGGTTCTCTCCTGGCTCTGGGAGGGGAGTGGGGGCTAGTGGTTAGAGAAGCGGCGGGGGGGGGGTGGTGGGAGGCAGCTGGGAGCCAGGACTCCTGGGTTCTCCTCTGGCTCTGGGAGGGGAGTGGAGGCTAATGGTTAGAGAAGTGGGGAGGGGCACGGCTGGGAGCCAGGACTTCTGGGTTCTGTCCACCTCACCTGTCACCTGGAAGCACAGCTCAGAGCAGACCCAGCCCTGGGCATTCAGCATCTCACAGCGATAGCGCCCCGAGTCGTTCGCTGTCGCCTCCTTCTTCACGAGGAAGGCGTCAGGGCCCATGACCATGACCTGCTCCGAGCCCCCCACCGCCTGCGGGAGAGACGCGGGGATCACGGAGGCTGCGGGTCGGGAGTGAGGGGCGCCGGCAGGGCTGGGCTGGCAGGGGCTGCGGGTCGCGAGTGAGGGGCGCCGGCAGGGCTGGGCTGGCAGGGGCTGCGGGTCGCGAGTGAGGGGCGCCGGCAGGGCTGGGCTGGCAGGGGCTGCGGGTCGCGAGTGAGGGGCGCCGGCAGGGCTGGGCTGGTAGGGGCTGCGGGTCTGGAGTGAGGGGCGCCGGCAGGGCTGGGCTGGTAGGGGCTGCGGGTCGGGAGTGAGGGGCGCCGGCAGGGCTGGGCTGGTAGGGGCTGCGGGTCGGGAGTGAGGGGCGCCGGCAGGGCTGGGCTGGTAGGGGCTGTGGGTCGCGAGTGAGGGGCGCCGTACCCGGTAGAAGCGGTAGCTTTTGGCACCGTAGCTGGCGCGGTGCCAGGTCAAGGCACAGTCCAGGATCAGGTCGTCGTCCTGCTGGACCCGCAGCCTCCGCTCTGCTAGAGACCCAGATATCAGAGCCCATAACCCCCCCACCCCGGGCTCACCCACTCCAGTAACCCCCCCACACCCAACCCCAGCAGTGTGCCCTGGGTCACAGCAATGGGCCCACCCACCCCCGTACCCCCCTCAGATCAGAGCAATGGGCCCATCCACACCAGCCTGCCCCCTGCATCAGAGTGGGCCCATCCATCCCAGTACCCACCCCGCCCCCGGTCAATGGGCCCATCCAGTCCAGTTTCTGACAGTGGCCAGAGTTAGATATAGAAGACCCCTTGTTACCCACAATGCACCTGGCCATGGTGGGGATGGGGGGAATTTTCCTTCCTGTCCCTGCTGGAGAAGCCGGGCCCTGGAACCTGGGAGTGAAACCCCAACACAGGCTGGAGGTCTCTAGACCCTCCCATCCCTTCACAGCCAACCCCCACCCCCATCATCTGACCCCTCCATCCCTCCCCAAGCACCCCCCACTCACCCCCACAGTGCAGGTCCCGGTTGCAGGAGTAGAGCTCGGTGCCGCAGGCCCGGCAGTCGATGAACTGGTGAACCATGCGCCCTGTGGAGGGGGGGGTCAGAGCCCGGGGGGGGAGGTCAGGGCCTGGGGAGTCAGGGCCCCAGTAGCTAGGGTGGGGTGAAGGCCCCCCGGGGTAAGGTTGGTGCCAGTGTCCCAGGAGTCAGAACCTGACATGCTGGGGGAATTGGACCCAGGCGTTCTGGGGCTGGCGGGGGGAGGGGATCACTGGGGGTTGGGGGGAGGCCCTGAGCTGCTGTGGGGGGTTAGCATTAGGAGGTCAGGGCGCCCTAGCCTGGAGTGCAGTCAAGGATAGGACCTTCCCAGCACGGGCATCCCTGACCCCCCAGGGAATCAGAGACAGGGTCCCTGGAACCCCCCACCCCTCCCCCAGGATCTGTCCCTCCCCCCCCATCCCCTCTGGCTCCCACTCACCACACTTATTCGGGCAAAAAACTGCAAAACAAGAAGGAAGAAGAAGGGTGAGAAATGGGGCTTATCCCCCCCCCATGCCCTGGGGAACAGAGCTGCAGGTCGGGAGTGAGGGGCACCGGCAGAGCTGGGGGGAGCCCAGGGCTGGGCTAGCAGGGGGCTGCGGCTCGGGAGTGAGGGGCACTTTCCCCCTCACCCTCTCTCTGGAATCGGGCCATGAGGGTTGTGAAGGTCTCTCTCAGCTCCTGCAGGCTCCACATCACCTCGTTGAAGAGCTGCCCATCTGCAGAGCAACCAGTGCGCTGTGAACACCACACAGGACAGTGCCATGGCCCCAGACAACCCGCCCCTCCCTCCCCCCGCGAAAAGACCCTTGCCTAGAATCGACCCATGTCGTCTAAGCGGTTCAGGTTTCAAAGGGTTAATCGACTTGCAAAACCCCAGAGCAGCCAGCAGGGGGCGCTGCCTCATTGGCAATAGGAAGGGGGAGCCCAGGGCCGGGCTAGCAGGGGCTGCGGGTCGGGAGTGAGGGGCACTGGCAGGGCTGGGGGGGGGGAAGGGCCGGGCTAGCAGGGGCTGCGGGTCGGGAGTGAGGGGCACTGGCAGGGCTGGGGGGGGGGAAGGGCCGGGCTAGCAGGGGGCTGCGGGTCGGGAGTGAGGGGCACTGGCAGGGCTGGGGGGGGGGGGAAGGGCCGGGCTAGCAGGGGCTGTGGGTCGGGAGTGAGGGGCACTCGCAGGGCTGGGGGGGGAGGGCCGGGCTGGCAGGGGGCTACGGGTCGGGGGTGAGGGGCACTGGCAGGGCTGGGGGGGGGGAGGGCCGGGCTAGCAGGGGCTGCGGGTCGGGGGTGAGGGGCACTGGCAGGGCTGGGGGGGGGGGAGGAAGGGCCGGGCTGGCAGGGGCTGTAGGTTGGGAGTGAGGGGCACTGGCAGGGCTGGGGGGGGGGGGAAGGGCCGAGCTGGCAGGGGGCTGCGGGTCGGAGATGAGGGGCACTGGCAGGGCTGGGGGGGGGAAGGGCCGGGCTGGCAGGGGCTGCGGGTCGGAGATGAGGGGCACTGGCAGGGCTGGGGGGGGGGAGGAAGGGCCGGGCTGGCAGGGGCTGTAGGTTGGGAGTGAGGGGCACTCGCAGGGCTGGGGGGGGGGGAGGGCCGGGCTGGCAGGGGGCTGCGGGTCGGAGATGAGGGGCACTGGCAGGGCTGGGGGGGGGGAAGGGCCGGGCTGGCAGGGGCTGCGGGTCGGGGGTGAGGGGCACTGGCAGGGCTGGGGGGGGAGGGCCAGGCTGGCAGGGGCTGCGGGTCGGAGATGAGGGGCACTGGCAGGGCTGGGGGGGGAGGGCCGGGCTGGCAGGGGGCTGCGGGTCGGAGATGAGGGGCACTGGCAGGGCTGGGGGGGGGGAAGGGCCGGGCTGGCAGGGGGCTGCGGGTCGGGGGTGAGGGGCACTGGCAGGGCTGGGGGGGGAGGGCCAGGCTGGCAGGGGGCTGCGGGTCGGAGATGAGGGGCACCCCGGGGCTGGTACCTTTGAAGTCATTCTCCATGATTCGGGTCACGGCCCGTCTGAAGTGGGCTGCAGCTTCTCCCATCGTCTTCTCGTCTGGCGGGGGGGGGGTGACGTGTTAGTGGGGGGGGGCAGCAAAGGGGATGAGACCCAAAGCTCTGGGATCCCGCCCCCCCCCCGACAGCCGCCCCCTCCTAACATCCCCCAACTCCCTCCCCCCCCGGCTGTATGGGGTGGCGGGGGAGGGGCCCCTGCGCACCGATGACCCCCATGTAGCTCTGCTCCCCGATGGGCAGCTCCGCCAGCCCCTGGAGGCTGCGCTCGAGCAGGGCCTCCAGCCGCGCCCGCAGCTCCGGGTCCCCCCGCAGCTGCCGGCCCAGGTAGGGCCCCTTCAGCTCCCGCAGCAGCCGCATGGAGCCGGGGTCGCAGCGCAGGCAGCCCCGGGCCCCAGAGCCCCCCAGCGCCCACAGCGCCAGCCACAGCGCCCAGCCCATGGCCGGCCACTGGGGGGCGACCTCGCGCCGCGCCACCCCGCCCCTCTGCCTCGCGGCCAATCGCCTTCGGCACCCACCCCTGACATCACAATGGGCTGGCCAATCACATGCCAAGATTAAACCCCTCCCACCTTGACCTGGGCGAGGGGACCCCATATACGCAGCCCCTGGCCTAGGGTGAGTAGACAGCAAGTGTGAAAAATCAGGACAGGGGGTGGGGGGTAATAGACATCTATACAAGAAAAAGCCCCAAATATCGGGACTGTCCCTATAAAATTGGGACATTTGGTCACCCTACCTGCGCCCCACCCCCCAGGGGCCGCATCCCAGCACTGGACAAGGGGTTCCCAGATACCCAGCCCCCGGGCCCCACCCCAGAGGGGCCACATCCCAGCACCAGGCGAGGGGACCTCAGATACGCAGTCCCCACCCCACCCTAGAGGGGCCAAATCCCAGCACGGGGCAAGGGGTCCCCAGATACCCAGCCCCCAGGCCCCACCCCAGAGGGGCCATGTCCCAGAGCCAGGCAAGGGGTCCCCCTGTACCCAGCCCCTGCCCCACCCCAGAGGACCTGCATCCTGGTGCCAGGCGAGGGGTCTCCACATACCCAACCCCCATGCCCTCCCCAGAGGGGCTGCCCTGCCCCACCCCAGAGGGGCTGCGTCCCGGCGCCGGGCGTGTGAAATCCGAGCTCCTTTAGGGCGACAGGCGTCTCTGATTCGGGGTTAATCCCACCTGGCTTTCCCTTCCCCCTCCAAGCTGAGTCCCAAATGGCTGATGTGTCCCCCCCAGTCCCCCGCTGAGCCCCCGGCCCCTTGGCAGGGCCGGGGCCCTGTTGGTCTTTCATAGCGGCTTGTGTGTCAGGGCTGGGACCACCTGCCCGGGCGGGGGTCAGAATAACTCTGGACACGGTCTGCTTCGGATTAATTAACCTTTGATCCGAATGGGGAACCCGGGGCGGGGGCGGAGGGGGTCATAAAACCAGCATGGAGATTGATGGCTGCTTTCATCAAGTGAGGGACAGAGCCGGCCAGCTGGGAATGGGAGGGGGGGCTGTGGGTCGGGAGTGAGGGGCACCGGCAGAGCTGGGGGGGCTAGCAGGGGCTGTGGGTCAGGAGTGAGGGGCACCGGCAGAGCTGGGGGGCTAGCAGGGGCTGCGGGTCGGGAGTGAGGGGCACTGCCAGAGCTGGGGGGGCGTCAAGGGCCCCATCGTGCCGGGTGCGGCACAGACCCAGAGACAGCCCCTGCCCCATAGAGCTCCCACTCTAACTAGACCCCAAGAGAATCATTCTCCCCACTTTACAGCTCTGGGGCAGCTGAGAATAAAACCACGTCCCTCCGCCCCTCGTGCCCCATTCCCCTGTCCCCTGAGCCAGCCAGTCCCTGCCCTGGGGTCGGATGGGAGCCCGGCGCCCCCTAGAGGGGAAGGTCTGAACCCAGCCACGACCCTCCATCCAGTGGGTCTCAACCAGGGGCCCGTGTTTCCCTGGGGTCCGCCGAGGTCTCCCAGGGGGTCCATCAACTCATCCAGAGATTTGCCGGGTTTTGCAGCCGGGGACATCAAAAGCGCCGGCGAAGTCCGTCCGAAGGAACATTTCGTGCGGACAGCGGGTGGTTCGGCCGGCGCCGTGTCCCGTCCCCGGGGAGTAAGTCCAGGGTTTCTGTCCCACTTGGGTGAGTTGATGATTACAGGGTAAGAAGGCGAGAGGCAGCACTGGGCTGGGACCCGGTTGGATTCTTAGGTCTGATTTTGGAAGCACCTCGTTTGTAAGCGAGGCGACTCTTGGGGGGACGCAGGACAAATCCCCCTCGTGAAAGGGGGACAAGCGTCTGGGAAGGTTGAGAGCCGCCGGCTCCATCCTCTCTGCTGATTCCTCCCTTCGCTCCCTCTTCCCGGCCCGCCCCCGCCCCTCCTTTTCCCAGCCCCACACGCCTCTCCCCACGGCCGGCCCCTCTGGAGCGCCGGGCTGGAGGGCTCAGTGGGGAACGCCGGGCGACCCCAGTCCCTGCCCCGTCCCAGGCTTGGGACGATTCCTCGCTGTTCCTGTCCCCTGCTCGGAGAATCCGGGGGGTCTGGCTCGTTTTTCGGGGGGCGACCGTCTCCCCCACTGCATGGTGAGTCCAAGCGAGTCCGGGGGGCGTCCCGGCTGTATCAGTTTGTCAAGAGCCCCCCGTGCACCCCAAATCGGAGTGGGGTCTAGGAGGCGTCCATCTGGGTCCGTAGTGAGACGTGTGAATCTGAGTGTGGGAGGGACACTCCCCTCCCCGGGGAGAGAACCCAGGAGTCCTGGCTCCCTGCCCCCCTTCTCTAACCACTAGACCCCACTCCCCTCACAGAGCCGGGGCTAGGACTTCTGGGTCCCATAAATAGGGTGGGGTGAGGGTCAGATCCAGAAGCCCCAACACACGGTTCGGGGCTGGCTGTTCGGGTGAGTTGGGTATCGACTCCGGATGAGTGCGGAGCGAGAGATGAAGGAGAAGTGGAAGGTGGGCTTGCTTGGGAAATGTGCGTGTGGATGAGAGAAAGAACTAATGAGGAAACACGTGAAACTCTGAAAAGAAAGAAAGAAGGGCAGTAAAAGGAGAAAAGAGAGAATGAAAAACAGGGAAGAGAATGAATAAATTAATTAGCAAAAAAAGATGATTTAAAAACGAGAAGAAAGATTGAGAGGGAGATTGAAATGAAAAATAGCTAAGAACGAATGACTGAAAAAGCGAAAATGGGATGAAAAGTGAGAATGAATCAAAAATATTGAAAAGAATGAAAATGGCAAACGAACAAATAAATTAGCGAATGGATGGAGCGAAAGAATGTGTTAGAAAAGCAAAGAATGGGGGAAAGAGAGCAGTAAGAATAGAAAAGAATTAATGAAAAAGAAAACGGATGAGTGAAAAAGAGAGAGAATGAATGAAAGAAAAAAGAATTAATGAAAAATAGAAAAGAAATATAGTGTGAATGAATGAAAAAGAAATGAGGAAATTAACTAGACAATAGAGCATAAATGAAAAAGAGAAAATGAGAAAGAAAAGAGTGAATGAAAAAGAGAATTGAAAATAGAAAACGAATAAAAGAGTGAACGAAAGTAAGAAAAAGAATTCATGAAAAACTGAAAAGAAATGAATGAATGAAAAAGAAAAATGAGGAAATTAACTAGACAACAGAGAATGAATGAAAAAGAGAGGAAAAATAGAAAAGAATTAAAAAGAAAACGAATGAAAAAGAAAGAATTGAAAATAGAAAAGAATGAAGGAGCGAATGGATGAAAGAAAAAAGAACTAATGAAAAATAGCAAAGTAAAGAATGAAAAATAAAAATAAAAAACTTAACTAGAGAATGAATGATAAAGAGAATGAAAAACAGGAACGAATGAATGAAAGAAAAAGACAATGGAAATTTGAAAAGAAATGTTGGGTGAAGAAATTAAGGAGAAATTGGAAAATGAATGAAAAAGAAAGAAAAAATGAAAATAGGAAAGGAAGAGTGAGAATGAAAGCAAAAGAGAGTGAATGAAACAGAAGTGAAAAGAAATATCGAATGAATGAACGAAACAGAAAAATGTGAAGACACTAACTGGAGATGAATGCAAATCAGAAAAGAATGAATGGAAAAGAGAAAGAGAGGACATGACCCAAGGAAGGTGGAATGGAAAACTGAAAAGAGAGGCTGAAAAGGGACAATGAATGAACGAGAGACGAGCGGGAATGAAAGACTGAAAAAGGAAAGAACGAATGCAGTAAATCAGAAAAGGGGGGAAGAGAGAGGATGAAAAATAGAACATTTTGGATGAGAAAGAAGAAGAGAATGAGTGGGAAATGGAAACGAAAGAATGAAGAAGAGACAAGAAAAAGAAAGAAAGAAAAGTGTCGATGTGCTGGGGGGGGGGGGTATTACAGTGTAACTGCCCCACACGCACACACACATGTGGTGTCTCTGCCAGCTGTTGGGGGGAGGGGGGGGGCTGGCAGAACAGGGTGGGGGCCCAGAGGCACCATTTGCTCATATTTTAGCACTCAAGGGTCTCATGTGTTGTTGCTTGTCGGCTGAGCTCACGGCATCCCCCAGGGCTCTGTGCACCCTCCAGGGCCTGGGGGCCACCCTCCTGGCCCCTGCATTTGAGGGACTTCCCTGCACCCTCCATCTGCTAACCCCGTGCCCGGGGCTCTGTGTGCCCCCTCCCCCATGCCAGGAGCTCTGTGCCCCCCACCCCTTGCGCCAGGGCCCCCCATTCTCCTCCCTATGCCCGGGGCTCTGTGTGTATCAGTACTTTGGTATTAGCTACATCAGACTCAGGATGTTAGTACCAGTGTTTGGGCATTAACGGCAACATACTCAGGATTTTACCATCACTATTGGGGCATTAGCTCTAGGGGGCTCAGGGTGTTAGTATCATTACTGGGGTATTAGGTGCAGCAGGCTCAGGGTGACAGTATCAATATTGGGGTATTAGCTGGAGCAGGCTGAGGGAGTTAGTATCACTACTGGGGTATTAGTTGTAACAGGCTCAGGGTGACAGTATCAATACTGGGGTATTAGCTGGAGCAGGCTCAGGGTGTTAGTATCACTACTGGGGTATTAGTTGTAACAGGCTCAGGGTGACAGTATCAATACTGGGGTATTAGCTGTAACAGGCTCAGGGTGACAGTATCAATACAGGGGTATTAGCTGGAGCAGGCCCAGGGTGGGTAGGGGGCGGGTAGGAAGGGAGAAGATATTCACAGCTGGAGGAAATAAGGCGAGTGGGAGCTGTGGGCAGCTGTGCTCAGAGCCAGAGCGGGAGCTGGGCTGAAGGTGAGAAATCGAAGAGCTGTGAGTGTTTTTGGCTAACACTGTAGGAAGTATGTGATCCTTTGGTCTAACCCCTAGACCCTGCTCCCCTCCCAGAGCCAGGGAGAGAACCCAGGAGTCCTGGCTCCCCCCCCCCCCAACCAAAGAGAGTAGAGTCTAGTGGTTAGAGTAGGGGGAGCTGGGAACCAGGACTCCTGGGTTCTATCCCCGGCTCTGGGAGGGGAGTGATGACTAGTGGTTAGAGCAGGGAGGGGCTGGGAGCCAGGACTCCTTGGTTCTCTCCCTGGCTCTGGGAGGGGAGTGGGGTCTAGTGGTTAGAGCAGGGGGGGCTGGGAGCCAGGACTCCTGGGTTCTATCCCCGGCTCTGGGAGGGGAGTGGGGGCTAGTGGTGAGAGCGGGGGAGGGCTCTTTAGAAAACAACATCCAATTTTACAGCTCGCCCGGCCGTTTCCCCTTCTCCCGTCGGAGGTTGAACGAATCGGAGCCGCGCGGAGGTAATAAAACTCTGATTTCAGCAGGGCAATCGGCTCGCGTGGAGGCCGGGACCCTGGGGCTTGTAAACTGGGCAAAGGGGCGGGATGGTGGGGTCTCGTAAACCCAGGACCTAATTGAAAGCAAACAAACCCCGGGTGATCTGAGGACTGCAAAGTCCGGGCCCTGGGGGAACAGGCCCCAGGCGCTCGCCTGCTTGGGGTGAGAGGTGAGACGCCGGCGTGGATCCATTTGGGGGCAGGGGGTCGTGCTGAGACTTTTCGGGGCTGGAATGAAGCAGGAAGAGGGACGGGAGGCAGAGGTGCTGGGGGGTGGCTGGACCCCTTGGCTTGCAGTGGTTTCCATCATACCCAGGGTTTGCAGTTTGGTTCAGTGGCTCTCCGCACACAGCGGGGGAAGGGCTGGATGCTCGCATTGACCGGGCAGGTGGGGACGGCAGAGCATGACCGACCGACTGCCGGCCCGAGCTGGGTGCGCTGTAGACACAAGCCCGGGTTTAAGAGTGTTGGGGGAGGGGGGGAAGCCAATGGCCTGGAACGGCTCGTAAGAGCGACCCAGGAGCGCGTTGAAAGGGGAGTAAATCAGCGGAGTCTAGAGGTGGGAATATTAACCAATAGTAACACAGCGCAGCCGAGATTCGTTAATAATGATAATGAAATACTGAGCAGCAACTTAACGTTCTTAATGACATAAAGCTTAACAGTCTGGACTGTGCATGAACATAATTAACCCTGTTCAAAAACTCCATTACGGCTAACAATAGTGATCGTCCTGCGAGCCGAGTCTTCATAACACCCGAGACATGTCTATTAATAATGACAAAGACCGAAAATGTGTAATAATAACAATATAAGAAAACCTAAGTGTCTATGAATAATATTAAATAACCTAGAATTGTTCATAATAGTGATTATTATTATTATTAGACTAATAGTAATAACTAATACGCACCAGAAAACACATAATATGAATAATCAATAGCCTAACGTTGTTAATAAGAATTATTATCATTCGTATTAGACTAGAATTCATAATAATAATTAATCAATAGTCTTGAATTGTCAATAGGATTTATTATGGTTACACTAGCATTCAGAACAAGTAATTAATTAATAGCCTAGAAATGTTAATAAGAGCCATTATTGCTAGACTAGAATTCATAATAATTGATCAATAGTTTAGGCTTGTTAATAAGAATTACTATTAGACAAGAATTAATAATAAATTCATTAATAGCTTAGAATCATTGATAATTAGATTGATGATTATTCTAGAATTATTATTACTACTTATATTTAATAAATATCACAGACATGCTAATATTAATAAATGAGCTAGAATTGTTAACAATATTATGTATTAATAAACTACAGTGATTAAGTACTTATTTTATTTATTGATATATGATTATTACATTATCATTGTACACATCTAAAATGAGTAGTAAGTACTTATTATTTATTATTAATGTAGAATAAGTAATACGTAATTGATAGCATATGCTTGTTAATAACAAATAATAGCCCATGGTGGTTAATACATAATTAATAGTCAGAGTAAAATGTAATACATTTATAAATATTCATTAACAGCATAGGACTATTATTAATAATAAAAATAGCTTAGAATCGTTCATAATAATCAACAATCACTGTAGATATTTAATAATAATAATAATTATAGAAGAAGAAATGCCTATGAAGTTGTTTAAAATTTGGAATAAACAGTCATGTGAGGTTAGAACCAATAATTAATAATCCATTTGACTAGGGATAACAACAACTTATTGTACTTTAAGATTTGTATTAATAAATTCTATTTTAGAATGTTTAATAAGCTTAATGAAAGAGTAGCCTAAGCTAATTGGTAGTAGAAATAATGAATTATCATAAATAATTAACGTATGATGTTTAGTAATAACATCTATACATAAGTGATTATAAAAATATTATGACTAATAAATAATTAGCCCATGATTGTTAGTAATAATACCAATAATTAATCAGTCTAGAGGGTTAGAAACCGCATTAACAAATAGTGCTGTATGATTGTTTATAAGAATAAATAGCTTTTGATGGTAGGTAAAAAATATTATTGCATAAGAACCGAACATAAGTAAGAAACTATAGCTTATATTTGTTACTAATAAATTAATAAGTAGCTAATGATTAATAATTAGTAATAGGCACTGGTAGGTCATAGAATATTCATCTGTAACAATTTAAGATTGTTAGTGATATAAATTCTATCTAAGAGTTAATAATAATACATTAACATTTGTTAATAATTATAATTACCTCTGATAGTTCATAAATCAAACGTTTAATATATTATAATTTACATTTCTTAGTAATAAAAGTAATACATTATCGCTTACAGTTGTTAGTAATACACTAACAATTAGTTATAATAAATAGCCTCTGATGGTTCATAACCATTACTCTATAATAATGTAAGTTAGCTAGTAATATTAATAAATTATAACTTAGAATGGTTGATAAATCAATAACTAGTTTATAATAGTAAGTAGTAATAATAGTCATGGATAGTTAATAAAATATTACTCTATAATGTAAGGTTATTAATAGTATTACTTATCTTTAGCAGTGTTAATTAACAAATAACCCCTGGTAGTTCATAAAATAATAATCTATAATAATTTGATTGTTAGTCATAATATTAAGAAACTATAGCTTAGAGTTGTTAATAA
Source organism: Malaclemys terrapin pileata (assembly GCF_027887155.1). Taxonomy (NCBI): domain Eukaryota; kingdom Metazoa; phylum Chordata; order Testudines; family Emydidae; genus Malaclemys; species Malaclemys terrapin. The sequence continues at coordinate 1,851,775 of NC_071524.1, forward strand.
TGAATAATTCGTTCTAATAATTAATAATTGTCCTCTAAGATATCATTAAATATTCATCTACAATAACTAAAAATTGTTAGCGATAATGTTAATACATTATATCTTAAAATCGTTAATAGTAACACTTGAATAGTTAATAAATATTTATACATTGATGATAATATTATTAATTAATACCGTACTGTTTCCAGTGCTAATACTCGAGCCGTTTAGTCAGATGGCTACAAATGGCTTAGACTTGCTAATTGCAGTAATTACACATCCTGGCCTGTAGGGGCTCGAAATTATGGCCTTGTTTCATAGGCCCAGAACTCACAGCTGTGGGGGGGCCTAACAGCCGTTGGCCGCATCAACTCCAAGGAGGCGACAGCCAATTTACCCCAGCTGGGGATCTCCCCCCCCGACCCCATCCCATGCGTCCAGTCCTATGGGAATTGGGCACCTAAACCCATTTGACTCTCTGGGCTATAGAGTCTAAGGGTGGGCGGGACCCTAAGAGTGTCTACTCTGCCCTGTTCAGCAGAGACTTTCTCCCAAATGCCCCCATGTGGAGTCCAAAGCTTGGAGGTAGAACAAAGCTCCACAACCTTGGTGGGGGGGGCAGAAACGTTGGGCCATGGGCACAGAGCAAGAGAGACGGACACTGCGCCGAAATAACAGGGAGAGATTGCTTGTAGAACCAGTGCTGGCTACCCACTGAGAATGGGGCTCAGGAATGTCTCATGTCATCATATGATGTTGAAATTGTCATCGATAATAGGGGCAATACATCATGACACGATTCCTCGCTGGTATAATTTTCCGTTCTTATGTAGCAGCTCCCTTACTGGAGGTTTGCAGCCATAGTTGGGTCTGTTCTGTGCCATCCTCTGCTCATCTCTTTGGGGATGACGGGTCCTTGGAGCCATCCAGGGCACCACCTCGTTAATCCAACGTCTTCTTTTTCTGCCTCATGTTCTTCTGCCATCGATTTCCTGTGCCTGTAAATGCGCCTCGCCCGTCAAACCTCGTAAAATGGGCCTGGCAAATCAAATCTTTCCTCTGCTAAGATCTCTGGTAGCGTTTGCCGAGTCCCAGTCTTCTCCCAAACTTGTTGGTCGGCTATTCCGTCCACCCATAATATTTGCAGAATTCACCGATAGCACTATAAGTCGACCGATTGTAATTGCTTTGGGGTCATTTCTTTGAAAGTCCATATTTCGCAGCCGTGATTTCAGTTAGACCTGTTTCAGAGACAGTTTATTTATATTCAGTGTTTCATATGACCAACAATTATTTTATATAATGTATTATTTAATTAAAATTGATAATACAGGGAATACATAATTACTTATGATTCTTCACGGCTGGTATTATCTTATATCACCAATAACTACTTTATATTACTTATTATTTAAAGTATTTCTATTATTAAACTATTATTGGTCATACAAAGATACATAATTGCTAATGATTCATTTTAATTTATGTTATCGATACTTATTATTATTTTATGTACTTTATTATTCATTGGCAATATTATTGAATTTAAATGGATAGTAGTAGGTGCTATGCATAATTGCTTTTAAATATCCTAAAATCAAACTCTACTAAGTTCTCAAGCAACATTTTTCTTACCTTGTTTCTGTGCGACGGGGCCCCGATCTCGGTGACTCTGTGTCTGGCCAGCGCCCGGCCCGACAGGGCCCCGATCTCGGCGATTCTGTGTCTGGCCAGCGCCCGGCCCGACGGGGCCCCGATCTCGGCGACTCTGTGTCTGGGCAGCGCCCGGCCCGACGGGCCCCGATCTCGGTGACTCTGTGTCTGGTCAGTGCCCGGCCCGATGGGGCCCCGATCTCGGCGACTCTGTGTCTGGGCAGCACCTGGCCCGACGGGGCCCCAATCTCAGTGACTCTGTGTCCGGGCAGCGCCCGGCCCGACGGGGCCCCGATCTCGGCGACTCTGTGTCCGGGCAGCACCCGGCCCAACGGGGCCCCGATCTCGGCGACTCTGTGTCTGGGCAGCGCCCAGCCCGACCCCGAATCCAATCTCAGTGAGTCTTTATTCCATGTTCTAGTCCAGAGCAGGAACTGAGAAGCCTCAGAGTGTGGCCACTAGCGAGTTACCGCGATCCGATCCCCAGAGAGTTCGGGCAGCGCAGAACAATGTTTATCTTTCCCTCAGCAGGGGTAAAATTATCACTAGAGCTGGGAAATGTGACCCCGCTAGCTCGTGGAGCCGGGAAAGACCAGTCAGTGCTTTGAAGATTTAAAGCATTCGGAGACCAGACATGCAGCGACTGTCACTCGGTCGTAGCTCCACTGGGGTCACTGGGGCTGCTTGACCCCAGCTGAGGATTTGTGACAAAGCTGTTCTCTAGAGAGCAACTGGGGCACGGACCCTGTGCTCTGCTGAATGTCTCTGGTCCTCAGAGTGGTACCAGGGGCAGCCGGGTTGGAGCGGGCAGTGGGCACGGAAGAAATCCAGGTTCTGCACCTGCAGCTTTCTCCCCCCACTCCAAGTGCGTCCCTCAAGGCCTCGGTAATGAACTACTGCACTGGAGGTATCAGTCAGTGCTGGTCAGTTGTGACCTAGCAGCAGTTTTATTGTTCTGCTTATGTATTTACGTGACTCCGTCAGTCAGTCTATCCATCCCCATTCACCCCCTCTATCTATCTATCCATCCCCCTTCATCCCCATCTATCTATCTATCCATCCCCATTCACCCCCTCTATCTATCTATCCATCCCCATTCACCCCCTCTATCTATCTATCCATCCCCCTTCATCCCCATCTATCTATCTATCTATCCCCATCCACCCCCTCTATCTATCTATCTATCCCCATCCACCCCCTCTATCTATCTATCCATCCCCATCCACCCC